>NC_028648.1:4676314-4715152 GCF_001406875.1 Solanum pennellii
AACTTATGGATATCATGGTTTTTGTTTAATATATAATTATGTTGAAGTGAGTTGCAATTGAGTTGATAAGAGAATATTTAGTAAATGTATTGCTTCAATTGAGTTTTTGAAGCTCTTTGAGTTTGATTTGGGTACTGAATTAAAATGACAGCTGATGAGAAGCCGCAGAAATAATAATTTTCTGCCAGTTTTTTTCCAGAAAAAGAGACCTCATGAGGTCTCTATTTTGCATTAATTTTCCAGATATTTCATAATAGAGACCTCATGAGGTCTCTTTTTTGCATTAATTTTTCCAGATATTTCACATTAGAGACCTCATGAGGTCTCTATTTACCATTTTCTATTTTATAAATGTAGATGAGAGACCTCATGAGGTCTCCCTTTTGTATTAATTTTTTCAGCTATTTCAAAATGGAGACCTCATCAGGTCTCTAATTAACATTTTATAAATGCAGAAAAGAGACCTCATGAGGTCTCTTTTCTGCATTAAATTTTCCGTAAATATCATAATGGAGACCTCGTGAGGTCTCCAAATATAAATGCAGAAAAGAGACCTCATGAGGTCTCTACTTTAAAATATTATAAAATTAAATTAAATAATATCTTAGCGACCTAGTGAGGTCTCTTAATTAAAATATAAAATTAAATAATATTATAAAATTGTGACCTCATGAGGTCTCTATGTAAAAAATATAAAATTATATTAAATAATACAATAGTGACCTCGTGAGGTCTCCTTTTTGTAAAAAATCAGATTATTTGTTGGTGACCTCGTGAGGTCTCCGTTTGGCGACCTCATGAGGTCTCTGTGAAAAAGTGATCAGCATTTTACTGACCTAGCGTTGAGGTCTCTTTTTAGGTCTCTTTTTTCCGAAAAGAGACCTCGTGAGGTCTCTTTTCTAGGTCTCTTTTTGGCCTTTTTTTAGTAGTGAAAATAAAAAACAAAGGGTCAATATACACCCTTTGACATAACAATAACAAAATCACAAGTTCTTTGTATCTTATATTAAATATACAAAATTTCCTAGTGGATTGTACTAATTAAATATAGTATTAATAATATTAATTAAACATTGTATAATTTTGAATAAAACTATATAGTAGTTTCTTGCCAATTTTCGAAAAGTCCAAAGTCTTGTGCAAAAATACGTACTAATTAAAACCAAATACTACCTAACATTTGATGACTGTCCATAGCTATGTGTTAGAAAATATATGTTACAATTTACTCTTATTATTAACCCCTAGATTTGATGTAATTATAACGTCATTACAAATGTATAATCTAGTTGCACAAATAAAATTACAAAGTTAATATTCAACAAAGACATAAGATTAATATTTGACAAATATATGTCTAAAAGAAATATGATTGAATTTTATTTGTAATTTGGTATCCAAGATACATAATAATTTTTAAAAATATACTGTCCAATAAAATAAAGATCAAACCAATCAAAGGTTTCGTTTGAGTTATAGGTATGAAAAAGTCCTTAGTAGGAAGTTACTCTCTCCTAATGGAGCCCCTACGAGGCATAAATCTGAATTAGTCAGACTTCAATACGGTATCTCTGACAATAGAAGAGAAATCAAATTTTTTCCTCAAATGTGTTGTTATGGTAGATTTGTTTTTCTTTCCTTTTGTCATATTTTATTTCTTTCTAGAGAAACGAAAATGTGTTGTTATGTATGGTGATTGTGGTTTGAGGGAGGTGGAAGAGAGGTGAGAGAAATAAATATTTTATTTTATTTTATTTTTGCAAATAAAAAATTTATTATTTTTGTCTTTTATGAAATAATATTTTTGGTTAATAATTTAAAAATATTTATGAAATAATTATGACATGACACTATTAAATTTGATATGGATATGACATGTCATTTATGTTAGAATGAGTTACACACATGATTAGAGATGTTTAAAAATTTCATTTTAATTAAGTTTAAAGGTTAAAATATTCATAATACAACCTCATACAATTATAAGGATTCATTCTTTAACTTTATTCATATCTAAAAGCATAGAATTGGAAGGTGTGAGTGACTTTCACCACAAACATTTTTAACAACATGAAAGAAGATTTCAATGAGAGGATTAAAAGTCTATTTGAAAAGTCATCCTATAACAAGATTTGGTGTATAATTTAGTTGTACAAATAAAATTACATAGTTAATATTCAACAAAAACATAACATTAATATTGGACAAATATATGTCTAAAAGAAATATGATAAAATTCTATCTGTAATTTGGTATTCAAGATACATAACAATTTTTAAAAATGTAGTGTCCAATAAATAAGGATCAAACCAATCAAAGGTCTCGTTTGAGTTATAGGTATGAAAAAAAATCCTTCATAGGAAGCTATTCTCTCCTAATGAAGCCCTATAAGGCACAAATCTGGATTAGTCAGACTCCAATACAGGTATCCGACAACAGAAGAGAAATCAATTTTTTTCTCAATATAGATTTATACATGATATTATAAAAATAATTGATACATAATTATTAAGTAAATTATATTTCAATTAACATACATCTTACAAAAACATCATGAACAAATTGGATTATACACACAAAAAGAAATTATGTGGGACCTGTGTGAAGATAGAGTTAGATAATTACATGATGGAAATCAAAATCTATTTATGAATGAATCAATCTAAGTTTACATTATAAAGATCTGGAAGAAGCCTACTTGTGGAAGTAACATTTTCATCTTTACCAGGTACAGATACTGAGACTGAAGAATCACTCCAAGGTGCATTCATATTTTGTCCTTGACTGTCCTGAGAGTATGTTGATACTTGTGTTGTTTGACTGTCATGTGAAAGCTTCTCGAACGATTTAAATCTCATTTCATCGTCTGATGTAGTACGTTTGATTATTGGTGCTTGCACGGGGAGTTTTCCTTCGAGCATACTCACTACAGAAGACATGGATGGTCGGAGAGTAGGAGAGGGATTCGTGCACAAAAGAGACACGTTTATCATCCGCATTGCCTCTTTTTTGGAGTAATTGGTACCGAGACGTGGATCAACTAGTTCTAACAGATTTCCCTGTTCTTGTAGGACGTAAGCCTGCATAACAAAGCAAATGCTCCCTTCGTTTCAATTTGTTTGTCTAGTTCTAACGTATACAGAGTTTAAGAAAGTAGAGAAGATAGTTTACCCAGTCAAGAAGGTAAACAAATTCCTCTTTTGGTCTGTAGTTTGTGTTGCTTTTCCCACTGACAATCTCTAATAAAACAACTCCAAAGCTATAAACATCAGCTTTATCTGTCAAGTAGCCTCTCATTGCATACTCCGGAGCCATATAACCTCTTCAAGAAAGAAAACGGAACGTAAGATACTTCAAAGTAACCATAGTAGTGAACAAATTTAAACGCACAGAACTGTAACTCTCTCATCACATGATAGTACAGAGACAGTTATGATAAGAAGGCTTACACTGTTCCAGCAATTCGGGTGCTAATATGAGTGTTCTCTTCTTCATCTAATTTAGCCAATCCAAAATCTGAAATCTTCGCGTTCAGATCCTTATCAAGAAGCACATTCGTACACTTTATATCTCTATGGACGATTTTCAACCTTGATTCTTCATGAAGGTAAGCTAACCCTTTTGCTATTCCTGAGCATATCCTTTTTCTGGTTGCCCAGTCTATGTTTAATCTCTGATCGTCACGGCCTGAGAAACGAGAATTGGAGGAATGTGAAGCATGAACTATCACTGCATAATTAACGATTCTTAAAATGTTGTTGCGAAGCATTACCAAAGAGAGCTCGAGCAAGACAGTTATTTTCCATGTATTCGTATATCACTAATAACTGGTTCCCTTCTATGCAACAACCGTAAAGCTTGACAAGGTTTGGGTGTTGTAGAGCTGAAATCATGCCTATCTCATTGACAAATTCCCGATTTCCTTGCTTCGACTTGGAAGACAGCTGCTTAACAGCTATGATGGCACCATCGGCGAGTACACCCTACAGATAGCAATATTCACAACAATTATATTACAGACAGAAGAAGGATATGAGTTACTTCAATTATTACAACTCTATCATATCATATCATATATTACTAAAAGCATGAACAAAAAAGTTGAAAGTTGAATTACGATTTTACCCTTTCTATAAATTAAATTATTAACTTAAACAACTCTTCACCTTTTCATCTTATCCAATGAATCTTTAGCTATATATATGTATCATGAAAAAATAATTTTTCTTTACCACTTGCCTCGTGTTGATGTGAATCATTAGGCAATTTTCAGGTAACTTTTTTTTTGGTTTTGAAATATTAATATTTGTTGATCCTCATTAGAATGATATTTTATATCATAAATTTTATCTTTACCATTTTAGATGCTATAGTAATATAATTATTTTTTCATATTTCTTGCTTGATGGTCAATGTACTATTCGATTATTATGAATTTTATTTAATGAATAAAATATAAATTGNTAATTATATTCATTATGTTCATTACTCTCATTTCTCATCGATAATCTCAAATGGATTAATATTTATTTATGACAACTCTTTGTATTTCTCAATGCTATCCAATAATAAATAGTGATACTTCACACAATAATATATAAACTTAAACCAATTGAAAAAAAATGAGAAAATCTCTATGCTCTCTTTTTTTTCGTCTCTTTTTATTTATTTAGTTTAACATTTATGTTTCTTGCTTCTTGTTATTGTACAACGTACTTTCTATTGTTGTGTTATTATTATTGATAATTTACTATGCCCTGTTGCTTTATATACATTAACCTATCATGTTGTATTTTAATATCTTCATTGGAATATTGAATTTGTGTGATAGTTATTTTTACTTTATGCACTTTTAGTCAACTTTATAATTAAAGATGTAATATTTTTACTAGGAAGATATATGTAGTTTCTATCGAAACAATGATAAATTTTACGATACAAAATTTATATGAAGTTATTGGGATAAACGTGCAACGCACGTTCCTAAATCTAGTATTATACTAAAAGCATGAAGCTCCATAGTTGAAAGTTAAATTACAAAAATATCCCTAATCATATTAAAAATAATTATTTTGTCCTGATCATTTAACTAATGNTCTACTTTATGCACTTTTAGTCAATTTTATAATTAAAGATATAATATTTTACTAGGAAGATATATGTAGTTTCTACCGAAACAATGATAAATTTTACGATACAAAATTTGTATGAAGTATCTTGGGATAAACGTGCAACGCACGTTCCTAAATCTAGTAAGCTATAATAGAAGCAAACAATAGGCAAAATACATACAATAATCATTTAAGATTTATTAAATTTAAGTTTATAAAATGATT
The DNA here is from genome assembly GCF_001406875.1 of Solanum pennellii. Classification (NCBI taxonomy): domain Eukaryota; kingdom Viridiplantae; phylum Streptophyta; class Magnoliopsida; order Solanales; family Solanaceae; genus Solanum; species Solanum pennellii. The sequence goes on from NC_028648.1 coordinate 4,681,651, forward strand.
TCGATCATATTAAATTCATGAATATATGTAACGACCTGTTTAGTCGTTTTGAGCAGCAGATTTTATTTCTGGAAAAACTGTGTGAGTCGACGGAACCCACGACGGACCGTCATGGACACGACGGGCCGTCAAGGGTGTCTCGTTCCAAAAGACTTAGACTTCTGAAATTTGGGTACTGAAATCGACTCTCTGAACTTGGCGACGGACCTGCAGGACGAACCGTCGTGGGCACGACGGACCGTCGCAGGTGTCTCGTTCCAGAACACTTAGACTTCTGAAATTTGGGTACTGAAATCGACTCTCTGAACTTGGCGACGGACCTGCAGGACAGACCGTCGTGGGCACGACGGACCGTCACAGACTCCTTAAACAAATTGAGTCCATGACGAACCTGNTTTCCTATAAACGTGACATCGAGGATAACCAGTAGGAAATATCACCAAAAAACCGCAAGCTGTCCTTATGCAAAATCAGTATGGATAGAGAATTGATACCTTGTAAACTGGTCCAAACCCTCCTTCACCAATTTTGTTGGCAGGATCAAAGTTATTAGTAGCAGCTTTTATTTGTCTAAGTCTAAAATGACCTGTTTGTAAATCAAGGGCTCTGAGTTCTGTAAAAGAGAAGAACATTGCAAACGTCAGTATATATAGATCTTCTAAAACATCTGTATGATGAAAAACAACTTTTAAAAGAATGAACATCTGTATGACGAAGACAGTTTAAGACGTCATGAGCATTTAATCGTGTGCTAAGTATCTATGATACGCCATGATGTCGATCCACCAACAGAACAATCATCTCAATGCCGGTCAATTACAGGGAGATAATTATTTGTATGTCACGGCTAGAAATCTCGTAAATGATTCTGATTATCACAAAAGAACTATCGCCATATTATCAAATGTAGAGAGTGAATGAAGTCTTTGAGATATGTATACCTAATTCTTCTTGATTATTTTTCCCTCCAAAAATGCCTTTCTTCCACAGAGCAAATAAAACTAGCAGAACCACTACAATTGAAGCGAGTACAATGCCGATAACAGCTCCAACAGGTAAGCCACTACCAGTGTCAACTCTAAAGTCTGCAACAACAAAGTGGGAATTTATTAAGATAAGTTTGTGGGAAAATAAGTTTAAAGTCTATCGGCAGAGATATACGAACTTGGTGTCACTGTGATAGCTGAAATCAGTGGTCCATATACACCTCTGTCTGGAATAGCATTAGTCCCCTTCCCGGTCCAATACAAGTGAATCTCCAGAGTGCTACTAACAGTAACATCAGGAAAGTCCTTGGTAATGACTTTCCCAACGCCGTTAGCTTCCTCCATAATGTTGAAATCCCTCAAAACTACTCTCCCCTGGTAAGAAATCAAAATATACCACATTAAAATTGGTACCTTCAATATTAAATTAGAAAGCTGCCGATCATATCAGAACTAAATAAATCAACTTTCTAGATTACATATTATTTACAAAAGAAGTTAGGCCTCAAACTTACTTGTATTGCTACATCAAATATCCGCCTTCCAAGGCTGCTATATGTTGAGTCATTAGAAAACATTATTTCAGCAAAGTGAAGGCGCACTCTGTAGCTACCTCCTTGTAGGCAAAGCCCATAATATTTGAGGGAATTAGGGGCAAGGCGTGCTGTATTGTAGAAGTCAGGACCGGACACATCCAGTGAAAATGTATTTGATGCAATATAGCTGGCAGCTTGAAGACCCACGTACACTCCTGAACTGCTGAAAGCCCATCTGTCGGAGGGCGAAGAAAAATATGACGGACCTCTATTGGTCGTGTCTGCCTCATAATTATTTCCCTCAAATGAAGTTCTAGGTCCTCCACAGTTTATGAATAGTGAAGTATCTGCAATTGACATAAAGAGCATAACATAAGGAAGGGTTGTGAAATTATATATCAACTCCAAGGCTATGCTTTTGTACTTCAGTGGTGAGGTCCTTTGACAAACTGCTAATTCAGGCCCTCTCAAGGGCCAAGCTAAGAATTTCCGAGTATAAAATAAAAAGCTTTATAGGCTGTAACTCTTACATTTCGTGTCTGTGGGACAAATGAGGGGTTTCATAGAACACCAGGCATCCCTGCAATTTCAGATAAGTTAATCCACATAACTATAGACAGTTGATGCATCAAACAAACAAGCAGTTGATGCATAAGACAACATTTCGGAGGACTTACGTGGTGTTGTTCATTGTATCGGAGTAGCTGGCAGCTAAGTTTCTGTTGAAGAAGGAAGGTTTGTAAGTTATGTAGTTAAAGGACCAAAATTTTCACTTGTAAAAAAAGAAATAATATATGAATGTAGTTTCGAAACAAAGAGGAACAATGCTCACAAGGTAGAGGAATCGCATACTGGAGTAGATATTTGTGTGAAATTGTTGTATGACATATCCCTGCATAAAAAAAGATTATAGTTGTCATGCACATAGAAGGCATCAAATTCTTGTAAATGCGTCCTTGCAGCAAACAAAAGTTTCGGGGGCAAAAACTTTAGCTTTGAAGTGTGGCATTTTTGTTCGGGAGCTAACTGTGATAATAACCAAAGTTTACTACTAAGACGAGGAAATCGGAACAAATTGAGCAAATACCAACATGTTCTCTCTTTTACTAAACATCCAGCTGGGAATTGCTCCGCTTAATGCATTGTTACCAAGAAACCTACATCGCGGATAAACTTTTGCTTGTTATAACCGAACGAAAACTTTGAGAAAAGAATGTACAAGATTTATGCTTCAACTTGTAAAGGTTTCACTGCAAGGTACCTACATGTTATCAAAATCCATCTGCTCAAATGCACCTGGGACTGTACCATTCAGCATGTTGTTGCTCAAGTCCCTATCAGAAGCAGGCAGGATTATCATCAAAGCAGAAAGCAAAGCAAACCACTTTGGTATCCAAACAATAAGTAAAAATATTTGCTTCTTCAATGCAACTACAAGGATTCAATGGTATTTAGAAGAATTTCCTTTTATACAACAAAGGATGATTCCAGGCTCAGAGTTAAAATTTCAAGAACTTCGATATATTGTTGCAGAAAGAAGAGATAACAAACTAGAAAACTGCATCCCGTTAGCTCAACTTTCGCTAGCACCAGTTGCTAAATCGTTGCTGATACCTTAAAAGAGACAGTCACATTTTCAATTGAATCCTTTTTATTATTAAATATAGAAAGCATCTTCTTTTTTTTTGAGAAGGAAATATAGAAAGCATCTTATTTGTTCCGACTAGATAAATCAATTAATCAGGTATAACAACCTCTAAGTCTAATGTTACACTTTGCAGTCTTATTCACAATTAGACATAATAGGTAGTCAGCACAAGAATATTTATATTCCAATACAATAGCTATGCCATCTCTCTGAATGCATCTCTCCGAGACTTCAACGTTCTAGTACTCTTGATGAACAAAAATATAGAAGAGCCAAAACACAGAACTTGCTGGATAAAAAATTTCCCATAAAAGAAGAATGATTAAAACAATAAAAAGATGACAAACTTACAAAAGCTTCAAAGGCATGGCACCTACATATATCGGAATAGGACCGAAAATTGAGCAATTTCTCAAAGTCCTGCATCATTAAAATCAAATTAAAGAACCATGAGTATGCGACATTATGATGAATAGATGTAATATCTGAATTTCCAACCACAAGCATATACTACTCACAGCCTTCTCATCTTCGTCAAGGCTGTAAGATTTGGGAATTGCATTGGTTCTCCTCTCAAATCAGATATTCTCCTGAAAACAAAATGCACATGAGAAACTCTGCTATAGCCTTCAATATTCGTTTCTCGAGAGATTTTCCCTTTTAATTTATTCTTTCTATTATAATAAGAGAAAAAGGGAGCTTTAAAGTGAACTTAACAGTTATTTGACTTTAAAAGCACGTAGTGTGTACTTACAACTCGGTCATATTTACCAACTGGGATATTGTAGCAGGAATAGGTCCCTCCATTGACGTTCCCTGAATGTCTCTGCAGAAAGTTTCGAGATAATTGCAATTATAAACTGTGTATGCCACTATATTTTTGCTTTTTCAAAATTTAGAGTCCTTCCAGGAGAAGAAAATTCCATCAATATTTACAACTATCAGATGCATACTTACAATCTATCCATGTTGGTCCAATTGCCAATAAAATCTGGTATGGTTCCAGAAATGCTATTCCCATCTATCCTACTGCAAACCGACGATAGAGTCAAGAGAATGAAGCACAAAAGTCAAATGTTACTCTAACATTTTCTTGCTTACAAGTCTGTCATGTCCTTAAGATTGCTGAAGTTCTCAGGTATAGTTCCATTGAGATTATTGGCAGACAGTAACCTGCAAAATGATCCATCAATTAACCATGATAACGGAAAAATCACACAACTTGTCCTAATTCGATTGGCACTTTTTTGCTTATGTTTGATACAATTTGACCAACTTGTCCACTATGCAAAAGTACGTTACATTACAGTTCTTTCCAAATCAAAATTGTGAGAAAATGCATTTTAGTTTGACTATTGCGAAGTGAAAAGTGCCAAATAATTTGGAACAGAAGTAACAATAAGTAAATAGTAGACGATGAATGTACGGTTACTATGTCTTACAGTTCTCTCAGGCGGCTCAAACTACCAAGTTTTGGAGGAAGAGGTCCTTCAAGTAGATTATTTTCCAAATTTCTGAAAATATCCAATTCATCAATGAGACATCCAATTAGATACACCAAAGGTATTCAGAAAGTTAAAGGAAGTATGCAATATCTTCAACTTACAGTTGTTCCAGTGTGGAAATGTCACCTAACTCCTCGGGAATCTGCCCATTGATACGGTTACCCAAGAGTGATCTATACATATAAGTTTGAACAAACTATCAACAAAAAAGAAACCTCTTTACTGGAAATCTTTTAAAAGATTAAACAGAAAAGAACTTACAAAATAGTGAGACGAAGCTGGCCATAACTTGAGGGAATCGATCCATTTAAGTAATTACGAGACAGATCTCTGGAAATGCAAAAATTGATTGAGCCACATTAAACTTTCACTTTTTAAGAATATGGTTTACACAATTCAATAAACATTGTTTCATATAAGCAGCAAACAGTTAGTAACTTGTTACTGTTATGATTTTATTTAGTAAAAATTGAATAAAACTCGAACTCATACAAGTTTCTGTAATCAGAAAGGAGAGAAATCCTATGAGTGTCTCTATTAACTGATACTCACAATTCTCGCAGATGAGTAAGATTTGCAATTTCTGGAGGCAGAATTCCCGTCATATTAAGACCTTTCAGTTGGCTGTATCAACAAAAAGAAGAAGAAGAAATCAAAAGAATTTACTCCCTCCATTCTAATTCATGTGGTAAAGTTTTAAAGGAAGTGATCATAATATATGGTATAGCTACAAGACTTTTGAAGTTTATAGTCGTCAATATAACATAGCATTTGTTTAGCTATAAAACATGAAGTAAATTGTGAAGCTTTAAAGATCAAAAGCAGAGCTTACATTGTTACAACATGGCAAACTGAGCTGCTATTGAATGAACAATCACATGTTATGTTGCTCACAATTTTATCATAAGTAGGATCCGTCATGTTAAAACCACTACTCTGAGAGCAAGAGGATCGGCTGACATTCCAATATCTGTTTTGAAGTTTCAATGATATTGTTTGCAGAACTCTTACTGTCACATCAAAGTTAAACTAACTCATGATCGTTACAAAGAAAGTTTTGATATGTAATTTCACATAATGTATCAGATTGGCCATTGGTAATATCATCAGTTTACACATAATGCATCATATTGTTCATTGGCAATATTATTTTGTGAGGAGAGTAGAGTGTACTTAGACCTTACTTTTATCAGATAGAGAGGATATTTTCTATAGACCTCGTTTCAAGGCAAAATATTTTTTTAAAAAATTTAAACAAAAATACACTAGACACGATAAATAGTACTAACAAAAACAACTTATATAAGGACACAACATGGGCCCTCATTGGTATTATAAAAGGTGAAGGATAGGGTGATCAGTAGTTGTTACTCTCTCCATTTTCACTAATTTAGTTTAACTTGGCACGAAGTTTAAGAAAATAAAGAAGACTTTTGATTATGTGGTCCTAAATTAAAATTATGTCAAATGTACAAAATTGTTCAATCTTGTGACCTTAAACATGCCACGTGAAAACTTGTTAAAAAAAAAAGTCACTCTTTTTTAAACAAAAATAAAAAGAAAAAAAAGTCATTCTTTTTAAAACGGAGAGAGCATAAAAGTAAATTTCAGCCTATAAAACATAGTTGAACCCATGATATGAAGGGTAGGTGTAAGCCTTAACTACTTTACATGTTTTTATTATTATGCTTTTCAACTTTGTCCATACATATAGATAACCCTATATTTATATTCTAAATTCACCTTTCAAACGCAATTTTTCTCATATCAATATAATAAAAAATATATTTTAAAATATTTATAAGCCTTTTTTTTTCTTATAGATGTACTGATAGCAGTAAATTTTGTTTGTTGGTTGGTTGGAGGGGAGAGAGAAAAGGGAATTGCATTAACTGATTGAAAAAATATCAACAAACAACTTGCTAAAAGCAGCATGTGATTGGCATCTTAATTGATGAATAGTCAAAGGAGTCCAGAACAAATAATTAAAAAAAACACAACATGTGATTGGCTTCACAAAATATACATCCAACGCAGCCATCACTTTAATTGTTTTAAGATAAAAATATCGAAAAATTCATGATATTAATAATTAACTCTTCAATATGTAAAAGAAAATGTAACTAAAGAAAATGTAACTATCGAGTATTAGTTATACATAGTATAATAAAATGTTATTAATATACAAAGTTAATATAAATAATATTTTTATTAATACACTCTATCAAATAATTTTTAATAAGTCGTTAAAAAAAAATCATTTTCATAGCACACAGAACATACACTAATATAAAGATCAATAATTGAAAAAAAAAGTTTTAAAAGGAATTTCTTTTCATAACGCAAGACTACTTTATGTACTAATTTGATGTTAACCATTTAATAATGTTGAAAAATCAACGAACACAAACAAATATATTCACAAAGTCAATTTTTCGTACAGTCGTTGAATTAATATTATATTTATCCTAAAACAGATATTTTTTGAAGTTTATTTTAACTCTACCAAAAAAGTAACTGCAAGATACTATTATTGCCTTCGTATCAAATTAATTAAATTGTCGAAATATTTTCATTTTTTCAAATTAATTTAATTGTTTAATGTTTTAAATTATATACAGAATGTTATTTTAATTTTATCCTTTATTAGTTACTATTGAAATTAGCATATTAAAAGAGAAAATGCACAAATATCCTCTTAGTACGAAATTCTAGAGATACATTTTAACTAAATTAAGATCCTATTACATCATGAACTTATTTTTTTTGTAATTTTGTGCATCTTTTGTCTTACGTGGTACGTTTCCTGACTCAAAGCAATTAACATATGTGGAAAGTATTTGAATGTCATGTAAGCCCAAAAGGTGCACAAAATTAAAAAAAGAAAATAAGTTAAGAAATAATAAAATCTTAGTGTAACTAATATGTGTCTCTGAAATATCAGTCATAGTCAAACTACTATTTATGCATTTTTAAAAAAAAGCAAAAGCCGAATAAACCAAAAAAATAAAAAAATATACAGAATTATTATTAAGAAACAAAAAAGCTGACATGGATATTAAGAAGCAATCTGCAACAGGAAATTATGAAGAAAAGTTCTACTTTTCAGATCCCAAAATTAGAAAAAAGTAAACACACTATGCAAACCCAGGAACAGAAAGAAGAAGAACCAAAAAAATCAGGTTTCACAAATAAAATCACAGATTAATACCGAATTAATTTATCGATCATTCAACTAACTAACAATAATTATTATTTATTTGAAGAAAATTGAAATCGAATACCGATAGGAAATCAAAAAGAGGAATAGAGAGGAAAAAAAATCACTACTAATTCGTAGAAACTGTAAAAAGAAGAGGAAATGATAACTACCTTCATCTTCTGGCAAAAGTTGAGCGTCAACAGATCTGAATGTAGAAAGCAAATATAGAAAGAGAAATATAACACAAAATCTGATACAAGTAGTATCCATTACTGTTCAATCGAAGAAATTCAATTTTTTCAAGTTGTGTAGTCTCGAATGCTGTATAAAAGAAAAAAAGACGAACAATTTTGTTAGTTAAATTTATAAAACATAAAAATGAAATGAAAATCAGATGGTAGAAATTACTAACCATTAATGAAGAATGTGTTCAAGTTGTTGAAGCCTTGAAATGAAAGGCGGGAATGGAGAAAAGGGAGGAGATAAGCGTTCGATATAATAATAATTGAAGAGAGTTAGGAATGAGTTTTTAGAGAGAAAATTATTACAAAAATGATCCCTTATTTTTAGAGAAAATGCATAAATACCTTCTAGAATATGATCGATATTTTAACTAATTTAAGATTTTATTACCTCTTAAATTTATTTTTTTGTAATTTTGTGTATTTTTTTTACTTACGTAATATTTACATATCTCCCACGCGCCTCAATTACGGTGGAGTCACGAAGTGTGCCACGTAAAATAAAAGATATCAAAGTTACAAAAATAATAAGTTCAAAGATAATATGACCTTAGTTTTATTAAAGTGTCTCTGATCATAGTTTAGGAATACTTATGCATTTTCCCCATATTTTTTTATAGTAATTTCAAAATAATTCCTTAATTATCACGAATGTTTAATTGAATATTTTGATATTTATCAAATCATATTGGAAATAACTTTTCTTTATCTTGCATGACATAACTTTTCTTTTATTTTGTTTTCAATTAAATTAATTAACAAATTACATGTCTAATGTAACTTCATAAAATATATATATATATAACGATAATTCATTTTGGAAGTAGCTTATGGAGTAGATTTTTTGTCTATTTTATATGTTTGGTATACCATTTTATATTTGCGAATTTTGGTGTGTGTTTTTTGTTTTTTTTTAAAAAATTATACTTTCAACTAAATTTAACAATTAAAAATTAATGGAAATAAAAAGTTTTCACGTTTAATAAACTTAAAATATTAAAATTACTCAATAAAATTCTTAATAAACTATATTAATCTACGGTTAGATATACTTTACGTTAGAGATGGAGTCAAGATTAAAAGTTTGAAAATTCTAAATCAATTTATTTAGGGGTTCACAAGTTAATATTAAAAAAAAAATTCTAATACAAATATAAATTTTACGAAAAAATTAATAAATTTATCTGAATTCATAAATCCCAACTTCACCATTTTGACAATTTCTTTATAAAATAACGTTTTTGACGTCAACTTGTTCAGTCGCTGTACAAATGTCCTTTTTCGGACACTTTCAACTATTGCTAGCGTATGTAGTCCCTTTTTAATTATAAAGTCAAAAGTCTAAATATTTTTATTATAAGCTTTCAATTCCTTTTATTTATATAATAAAAATAATTATCTTTTTAAGAAAATTCTAAATTTTATAGCCCCTCAAATATTTATCCATTCTGGTTGAACGTTAACTTTTAATTAATGTTAAACTGTACGTGAAGTTCGTCAGATGTTCGAGCATCTATTAATCTTATCTCGAAATACTTATATTTATGTAAAAATTAAGAGATATTTATATAAATTAATATAGAGCATCTATTAAATAAATGATTTGATTCAATCATTGGCTTCTGAATGGGTGCTTAAAGCTTTTTTTGTGTTGTTGAGCTGAAGTTCGAATCTCATTGTTAATATGTATTTTTAATATTTTTAACTCCATCATAATATTCACGATCTTAAAATTCTAAATTCGTCACTGCGTGCAACTAGATTTGATTTGAGTTGGATCTCTTAACCTTTCATAATTAGACAAATGAATATTGTTGACATAATGCTCAAAAAAAAAGGAAAAATGATGAAGAGTTAACCAAAAATTGTACACTAAAATATATTTTTTTAGATATCCTCTTCAAATCATTGATATAAATATCGGAATTGTGAGCATCAACATGTAGATTTCAAATCTAAAAAATAGTATAGCTAAATATATATTATCAAGACCAAAAATACAATATATTAATAAATGAGGGATTAAGGGGTCGTTTTGGATAAATGATAATAATGCAGAAATTAGTAATGCAGAGATTATTTTTATCAAGTGTTTGGTTCATTGTTTTCCATCCTATCTTGTGTTTCGATTAAAATTCTATAAAAAGTTTCTTTTCAATTATACCCTTGAATTATTATGTAGTTGGGTCAAGTAGATAATTGTCTGATAATATATTGTTTATATGATTTTCTAACTAGCTAGGAGAAGAACAATTTTGTTCTCATGTTTGCTATTTTTCTCACTTGAATTATTTGAAGGTAAATAGTTGTCATCTTAATAAATTGATCACTCACAAAATATCAATTTTTAATTTATAAAAGATAGATCATCTAATTATAAAATAAAAAAAGGTAAATAATAGTAAAATCAAATAACCATCTACATTTGTACATAAAAATTGCAAGTTGTAATTTTAATATGTATATAATTTTATAAATTATTCAAAATACAAATATCACCACATGACGTTTGTGATCTTAATTGATTGTATTATTTTGTTGATATATATATATATATATATATATATATATATATGATTTTCTAATTATAATTACCTTTCTGATTAGTAAATGTTAAACACTTCACATTCAAATGTTGTATTGATTTGTATTATTTTTATTTAGCAACAAACAATTCTCTCCAAATAAGTTGTAAGCTAATTTATTTAAATTGAATTACTTAAAAAACATAAAATCAATTAAATAAATAAAATAATTAAAGTGATTTAGACCTCATTTGTTTGCACTTAATGGAGGTCTGAATCTTAATAATTCAGATTCAGCCTATTGAGTATGTTTGATTTTTAGGTCTGAATTTGAATCATTCAGATTTAACTCATTAAGTTCATTTATTTTATTTTTAAAAAACCTCTTAATGGGTTTGAAGAGGTCTGAATGAATCAGATATGTAGGGGACTCTTAACAACATTCAGAGGTCTGAATGAAACAGATCAATAAGAGACTCTTAACAATATTCAGACTCATTTAATAAGTTATTAAATAATAAACCATCGCCTCTCTGCTTTAAGCGTGCCTTTTTATCTCATAACTAAAAACTTTCTTTCTCTCTTTTCTCAATCAAACACCATTTTCCCCCTCTTGAAATGGTAAGTTTTTATAAATCCTTTCAATTTTTTTTATATTAATAATTTTCTACAAGAACACTATTGGTGTATTGGTGTTTATCAAATTTTTTGAATGAAAAAAATTGTACTCCAAATCATGATTATTAAAACTTTTAGAACTTTTTTTTTAATCAAAAGTTATAAATTTTGTTGAAATGAATTTTTTATGATATTTTATTAATTTAATGTTAATTTCACATGCACATTCAGATATTGAAAACAAACAACATTAATTATTTAGTGTTCAGATTTAGAGACCACATCTTAATTAATATCAAATGTGTATTCAGATCTAAACACTTAAATCTTAATACAAATCTTAATATTCAAATGTGTTCAGATTCAGACCTTTTAATCTTAATGAAAATAAATGAGGCCTTAAAGAATATTTTTATCTTTACATAAACTTATTACATGATATTATATCATATATATTACTAATACCTACAAATAAGGTATTAATAATATATCTTATGAATTCATGAATTAGTTATACATACACTTATGCTTCTGCTTCTTCCTGTGGATTCCCTTCCCCAAATTTCTATCAAACATAATATTAAAAAAATTACACATAACACATAAACTATTTCTTCTAATACGATCTACCAAACAACTCTTAAAAAGTCTAATCATCACATTTTTTTCAATTAAAGACAAGCAAATAGATCAAGGTCTGCATGGAGTTGTTGGTTTATATAGTTTAATATTTTCCTCTTGATTTTAGTTTTCTATTCACTTTTTGTACATTTTGGAAACAAACTTTTTCTCCTTCAAAAACAAGATATTAGTAAAAGAAATTGTGTTGGTAGGGTAGGGGGCACCTTCAATTTGATGCATATTAAATAATATATGTAATATCCAAAGACTTGATATCCAATATTCAAACCTCTCTAGAAGAGGAAATTTTTTAAAATGATTAGTTGACTTATTATAATTCTCATGTAATTTTTAAATACATATTTTTTTCTAAAATTTTTATAAGTTAGTTGAAAATAGTTATAAGGTTGGATCCATATATATATATAAATAGTACAATCGGTTGAAAATAAATAGATAAGATCCATTCACAAAAAGTATACTATATATAGATCTTGTATAATTATATATATAATAATGTATATAAATACTGAAATGTGCATCATCCGTTTCTCTCAAAAAAAAAAAAAGCTTGTAATTAATCGTTTAATTAATATTTTCGATCAAATACTACAAAATTTATACATAAATCTATAGTGAAAATTAAGTGTTTTAATCTTGGTACTTCAATTTCCTCCACAAGAATTGCAATAGAGAATTATGAGTCTATGACCAATTTATATATGCAAGTATTTGAATTTATCATGTTTTTGGTTCTTATTTCTCTTTTAACTTTTTCCTTCTTATCCTTCGATAATAATAGAATATTCAATATAATTTCATAAGTACAATTTAAAAAGAGTAGAGTAGAACTGTCAATATGGGCTAGCTCATCCCATCCGAGCTAATCCATACATGCTTCGACATATTACAGGTCAGGCCGAGCTAGTCCATTTTTAGTGTGAGCCAGAAAACGGCCGTCCCAACCCACAAGTACGTGGGCTACAGGCTTGCCGGACCAGCTCAATTTTTTCTAAATTATATTATTTTTAGAATTATTAAAATTAAATTATAAATTATAATTTAAAAATATTATCATAAATATCGATAAAACAATATTACATGATGTTAATGTTACTAGTTTTTAATCAAATCCACAAACAAAATTATCTTTATAATATTTAGGAAAAAGGATCAAATATGCCCGTAAACTATTCGAAAAGGTCTAGATATACCCTCCGTTTAAAGTTTGGTTCACTCATGCCCTCGCCGTCCAACTTTTGGTCCAAATATGCCCTTATGGGCGTTAGTTGCCATGTTGGACATACCCAACTCATTTTTCATTTCTTTAAATGCAACATGGAATTGCTATGTCATTGACCTTATCACATAACATTTATATGAAAATGGAAAGATATTCAGACTCATAAACACCTAATCCGACCCATAAATCAGCTCCCTTTTAAATTCACTATCCAACCCATTTTTAACAATTTTGTTTAATTTTTATTTTTGCGGTAAATCCCGAAAATGAGTAATTGATTAATAAAAAATATGAAAAAAATATAAAATTAACGCCAAAAATTCACAAATAAATATAGTAACCTTAAATCTAACATTTCATTTTTTTTAATTTTTTATTTTTTGATAAATCTCGAAAATAAGTAATTGATTAATAAAAAAATATGAAAAATATGAAAAAATATATAAATTAACGCCAGAAGTTCACAAATAAATATAATAAAATTTCAATCTACAAATTTTTAAATTTTTTTATATTTTTCGGCAAATCCCGAAATTGAGTAATTTATTAATGAAAAGGGAAAAATATGAAAACAAAATAAAAAATTTACGTCAAAATTCACAAATAAATATAGTAACCTTAAATTCAATAATTTCAACAATTTTTTTTATTTTATATTTTTTTCATATTTTCCTATTTTTTATTTGTGAATTTTTTGCATAATTTTTATATTTTTTCATATTTTTTGTTAATAAACTCATTTTTGGGATTTGTCGAAAAAATTAAAATTAAAAAAATGTTGAAATTGTTGAATTTAAGGTTACTATATTTATTTGTGAATTTTTGGCATTAATTTTATATTTTTTTCATACTTTTTATTAATCAATTACTCATTTCGGGATTTATCAAAAAAATAAAAAAATATAAAAAAAGTGTTTAAATTGAATTTAAGGTTACTATAATTATTTGTGAATTTTTGGCGTTAATTTTATACTTTTTTCATATTTTTCTGTTTTTTATTAATCAATTACTCATTTTCGGAATTTATCGAAAAAATAAAAAATAAACAAAATTGTTGAAAATTGGCCGGATAATTTTTTAAAATGGGGTTGATTTATGGGTCGGATTAAGTGTTTATGAGTCCGAGTATCTTTCCATTTTCATATAAATGTTATGTGATAAGGTCAAAATGACATGACAATTTCACGTGGCATTTAAAGAAATGAAAATGAGTTGGATATGTTTACCATGGCAACTAACGCCCATAAGGGCATATTTGGACGAAAAGTTGGATGGCGAGGGCATCAGTGAACCAAACTTTAAACGAAGGGTATATCTAGACCTTTTCGAATAGTTTAGGGGCATATTTGACTCTTTTCCCTAATATTTATTAAGTTTATTTTTCAAGTAAAATATAAATATCTAGATAGAAATATTAAGCTAATTATTTTGAGTTTGGGCTCTCTTTAATTTTAAATTTTAATATTATATTATATTTTTTAATTAATTTTTATTGCCCCAAAGGCTGGCCCTACCGATATTTCTCAAGTTTCACAAATCAGCAGGCTTATTCGTGCCGGGTTAAGGCTCCAAAAATTATCGTCCAGCCCTATCAAATCCCGAGTTAAGCCAGGACAGACCCAACAAACCTAGCCTATATTGACGGCTCTAGAGTAGAATGTACACAAATCGTATCATATCTTATCTCTTCATCTTAAAATAAAATATTTAATATTCAAATTATTTGAAAAATAAAATATAAGAAAGTGACAATAACAATAACGAAATAATACGAGATCGATCAATAGTACATAACACACAAATTTAAAGGAAAGAACATAAATAACAAAGAAAACTTTTTTTTTTCTCTGTGTGAATATTTGGTTTGGACTTTGGAGGGAAGGAAGAAAATTCAATCTCCATGTGTGAAAACTGTTAGACTTTTTTTTTTATTTTTTTTAATGTAAGTTGTAATTTAATGAGATATTAAAAGCCTACATATCTAGACATAATTAATTGGAAGAAAAAATAAAATTGCACCCATACATGCATGCAGATGAAGAAAGACTCAGTCAAAAACATTCAGCTAGAAAGCATATAGTATAGGAGGAGCCTACACAAATATTATTATTATTTTAAGACTAATAATTGGATAAACAACAAGACTCATGCATGTGTACCCTTCTTTTTTTCTTCTTTGAAAATAAAAAAACTAATGCTAAAAGTAAAATACGAAAAAATAATTATCTTTTCTTAAAATAATAATAAAAAAAATAGAAATAAAATTAATTTTTAAAAATAGTAGACAAATAAAAATGCTAATCAAACATTATCAATTTATCATACAACTATAAAGATGAAGAAACACTTCTTTTTACTATTTTTTATCTGATGCCAAATTTTACATTGGAACTTCGATTAATTTCAAATCGTGCACTGCAAGATTTATAATTCAAAGATGACACTCTAAAAAAAAAAGAATTTCATGTCTAAAACTCGAATCCTAAAATTATAATTAAGAGTAAAATATTTTTACCAGTGCAAACGTAACCTACGTGGGTAAGAAAGAAACACTTGTTGAATGATACTCCAATAAGGATCCAAAAATGTGCAGAATATTATGCAGCTAGTAAAGCCATCAGCCTAACAAGTCACAACTACAATAAAACAGTTGGCAAAGGAATTATCAAAATTAATGCCTTAGATATTAATAATTCAGGATATTTTAGAAAACTACGATTAAAATAAAACTACTTCGAATTGCTTTTTTTAAAAAATTGAGGTGTGAGTTTGCGATTATAATTTATCTATCTTCACAAAATTAAGGGTAAGATCTGCATATTATATTTTTCATACATTCGACTTATGGAATTATATTGAATTTATTGTTGGTGTTGAAGTTGTCACACCTCTTTGCAGTTTGTTTATCCGTTTTTAACTTGATATTGAGTTGAGAATGTAATGTGGCTTTAAACTTTAGATATGCATAATATAGTAAAATGTTCTTTAATCTTGTGATATGAAACATGCAAGTGAAAAATTAAAATATTAAAAAAAAACATTATTTTTTAAATGAACAAAAAATAAATAGATTAAAACCTAGAGAGAGTTGATAAAATTTAAATTAATCTATAGAATGTCAACTTTGATTAGTCTTTTTCTATATAAATCTCTTTTAATAAAAAGACAGAAAAAAAATACCAATGCGACAAAGTCCCAACATATCATTGTCATTCCAACGTACATTATGAAAATCATTTGAGTTCTAATATCTACTTATAACATTTAATTAGTTGTCCAATTCATGCTCAAATCTAACTTCAAAGAGCCAATTTGGTAAAGAAATGAACAAAAAATGTCTTACGTATATTTAAATTTTAACCGAAATTATTATAACAATATCGAATTTTAAAAAGGATATTTTACTTCTTGCGTTATTTAATAATGTATTTTAAAGATATATATGTGTCCTCGTAGACATCATAAATATTGTATAATTATAAAAAATAATGTGTCCACGCAGACATATTATACACCTTCAAAATATACTATTCCTTCCGTTTCAAAAAGACTAACCTCCTGTATTTTTTAGTTTCTTAAAAAAAAATGACCTTTTTCTTTTTTTGGTAATAACTTTCCACGTGACATATTTAAGACCACAAGATCAAAGAACTATTTTGTATATTTGATATAACTTTAATTTACGACCACATGATCAAAAGTCTTCTTTATTTTCTTAAACTCCGTGTCAAGTCAAACTAGACCATTCTTTATGAAATGGATGGAGTATTAAATAGTGAAGGGATAAAAGGTCCTCCATAAAATTTGATATCGTAACAACAATTTTGATCAAAATTGAAATATTTTTCATACCATTTTCCCTAAAAAAATACTTAATAAAAGAAAGATGTGATTCATCAAGTTCAATTTTTTTTCTCCTATAATATAAAGATCGATGATTAAAGTAGAAACGTAAAAGATAATCGATAAAATAATGTTCTATTTTCCTTTTCATTATTATTATTATTATATTATATTCGTAGAAAAGAGAATATTATTGAAAAATTCATTGAACGTGTAATGAAACGTCAAAGTACACTTTACCCCATGAAACTTTTTCCGTACAACAGTAATTTTGTTCAACGACTATTTTTGCATGGTCAACTACTTTATCATGTGATAATTTACTATAATGTTTTATTAATTCTTAATTAACAATATGCTAATACAAATCAAACTTTTCTTTGAACGTTAAGAATGAATTAACACAAAAAATCTTGGGTAATTTTCAACTCTTACTCTAGTCTTTATTTCTATTCAAATTGGCTTCATATACTTTCATCAATTTTCCAAATTCAAAAAATCTATAAATTTCTATCGTCCTTTTTTATTTGTCATTTTATGAATAAAAAAAATATTTTTTTTATCTATTATATTCTTAATTTATTTAAAGCGTTAATCTTTTAAAAAAAATAAAGATAGAATCTCTTTAATGAGTAAATTAATTTTGCAATTCTATCAATTAAGAGGGGTAAAACCTATAAAATCCCTCCATCCTTTTTTATTCGTTATTTTTATGAATCAAGAAAAGAAATTATTTTCTTTATTTATTATATCCTCAACTTATTTAGAGAGTTAATATTTTTGAAAAAATAAACGTAGAATCTCTTAATGAGTAAATTAATTTTGGAATTCTATTAATTAATAGGGGAAATATGGTAAACTCATTATGTCAATTATTTTTTTAATAGGCGTGTCAAGCCAAAAATGAACAAGTAAATAGAAATAGATTGAGTATTAATTATGAGAAATATAGAGATAAGACACAAGTACCCCTGTGCTATGACCGAAATCTTAGAGACACACATTAACTAAACTAAGGTTGTAATAAACTCATATTTTTTTGAACTTATAAACCTTTTGGCTTACGTGACACACTCCGTTGACTCACCGTAGTTGAGGCACGTGGAAGATATTTGAATGTCATGTAAGCCAAAAAAGTGTATAAAATTACCAAAAAAAAAGAATTCGAGGCAGTAAGACATTAATTTAGTTATAGCATGTCTTTGAAACTTCAATCATAATTTAGATGGCTAATTGTGGCTTATACCAAAAATATACTAGAGAACATGAATATGAGATTAGTTGATAACATTTATTCAAACAAAAATTGGACGTTATCTGTAGTATATACTCTTTACTTACTTTTTAAATAGAGATTTTCATGCAAGTTCACAAAGTTTAATTGTCAAGTACAATATGAGATGATAATTAAATTTACAAAGTAGTAAACACAAGAAAATAAATATTTGATCTTGTGTGAAAATCAAAATCAATCTATGTTTATATCATAAAGATCTGGAAGAAGTCTACTCGAGGAACTAAACTTTTCATCTTTACCAGTCACGGACCCTGACCCTGACCCTAACGAATCATTCCAAGGTGCTTGTCCTTGAGTACTCTAGTGAGAGTATGTTGTTTGACTGTCATGTGAAACGTTTTCAAAGATTTTGTGGAAATTCAGACAGTATAAAAGGAAAACTTTTTCTTGTCTTTCATTCATTTATCAATGATGTATATATACAAAATATCCAGAAGAAGAAAACAAAATAACTTCTACACGTGTATGAATTCTAATTGGCTATCACTTCACTACAAAATTATACAGCTGTGTGTGTACTATTTCGTACAAGAAATACACAAATTCGTTACATAGAAATCTGCATATTTGTTGCCTATGTTCATCCATTTGTCCTCATTTATTTGTCCAATTCATATCTCAAATAAGGCTGTCCAGAATTGAATTATGGGCCTTCATTTGTTATTGGGATGAGACATTAACTTTTGGTTGAAAATTCTGCATTTGGACCAGCTAAGATATAGACCCAATATTGTCTCTGAATTTCATTTGATTGAGAAGCTTCCAAGTAGTCAAAACTTGAGCTTCCTTAGCTTCTTTCTCCTCTTCACTTACTTTCTTAATTTCAGTTCCAACATCCCCCCTCAAGTTGGAGGGGAGTGAAGCGATCCCAACTTACCGAGAATCGAATGATGAGAGGGTCCTGATAAAGGTTTGGTGAAGAGATCTGGAAGCTGAGAGGAGGATGGTACAAATTGAAGAGATATCAACCCCGAGAGAAATTGTTGTCGAACAAAATGGCAATCAATTTGGACGTGTTTGGTTCTTTCGTGAAAAACTGGATTGCGGGCAATGTGAATGGCTGCCTGGCTATCATAGTTAAGGGGGATCGAAACTGAGGGAGAGGCTCCAACGTCTGTGAGTAATCCAGTAGGCCAAGTAATTTCAGAAACTACTCTTCTCATGAATCTGTACTCCGCTTCAGCAGAAGACAGAGAAACAGAAGCTTGTTTTTTTGATTTCCAGGAGATTGGTGAGCCTCCAAGACTAATAAAGAATCCACTAATGGATTTACGAGAATTGGGGCAAGATCCCCAATCTGCATTGCAGAAAGCTAGTAATTTGAATGAAGGATCAGCAGACAGGAACAACCCTTGGCTTGGATTTGAACAAAGATACCACAATACTCTTAATGGAGCTGCAAAGTGAGGACCTCTTGGTTGCTGCATGTACTGACTGAGATGATGTACAACAAATGAGAGATTTGGTCTAGTGTGAGTGAGATAGTTGAGCTTACCAAGCAGTCTCCGATATGAAGTTGGATCACTGAGCAACTCACCAGTGGAGAAATCCAGTTTGGAAGACGGATCGAGTGGAGAAGTCACAAGAGGTAAATGATCACAATTGAACTCATTCAAAAGTTGTAGAGTAAACTTTCTTTGGCTTACAATCATACCAGTTGGTTCTCTTACGATTTCAAGTCCTAAAAAATAGTGTAGATCACCTAAATTCTTAATCTTGAATTGTGAATTCAAGAAGTCCTTTAGATTTTGTAGCTCTACTGTGTTGTTTCCTGTGAGAATAATATCATCAACATACACTGTGACGATACAAATGTTAGAACCTGATATTTTGAAGAAAAGTGAATAATCATTCAATGATGAAGAAAACCCTTTTGAATTCAAAGCTTCTGCCAATTTGGAGTACCGTTGTCTTGAAGCTTGTCTAAGTCCATACAAGGACTTTTTGAGCCTGCATACATGTTGCGGATTGATTTATTGCATTCCATTTTGAAGTTTCATGAAAATCTCATCGTCAAGCTCTCCATGTAAAAATGCATTATTCACATCCATTTGTGAAATTTCCCAACCTTTTTTTTTACTGCTATAGTCAACAAACACCTGATAGTTGTCATTTTGACAACCGATGAAAAAGTCTCATTAAAGTCAATTCCTTCCTTTTGAATGTCGCCTCTAATCACTAATCGCACTTTTAGCTTTTCTATACTTCCATCAGAATTGTGGTTGATCTTATACACCCATTTGGATGGTAAAGCTTTCCTTCCTTTTGGTAATTCTACTACTTCCCATGTATCATTCTCAATTAGTGCTGCAATTTCAGTCTCCATAGCTAGTTTCCACCCGGGATGTAGTTCTTCTTGGGCATAGGAAGTTGGTTTTGTGATATTAGAAAGAGTTTAAAACTTGTTGGTTTGAGGTTGAGAGGCTAGCAAAGGAATAACTGTTAGGGACAACGGGCTGACTGAAACAATTTTCAGTTAAATTTGCTAGAAAAACAGCATTGCACACATATTCTTCTAAGTATGCGGGTCTATTGTGAGTTTTGTCCGACCTTCTTGGGATGACGGTGGAGGTTGAAGTATTTGTCTCTAATGTGTCAGGCAAAGTCCCAGTCTCCAGATTATCTTGTGTGGATCCCGCATTAACATGTTGTTGGGCAAGATATGTCTCTCGATGTGAAAGGTTAGGAAATGCACTCATATTGTCATGTTGGGAATCCTGAATTATGGAAGTATCTTTAGCGAATATAGGAGTTGAAGATGGAGGCTGGGAGGTTGAAACAACAGAAAAAGGATATGTATTTTCATGAAACTTGACATTTCTAGAGACCATGATTTTTTGAGTTTTCAAGTCAAGCACCCTATATCCCTTCTTTCCATAGGGATAACCTACGAAGACACAAGGAATAGATCTAGGCTCAAACTTGTCCCTGTTATGTGAAATTGTGGCAGCATAACATAAACACCCAAAACTTCTAAGAGAGGAGTAGTTAGGGGGCTTTCCAAATAATATCTCATATGGTGTCTTGTTTTTGAGAACTCTAGAGGGATACTGATTTATTAAGTATGTTGCAGTCAACAAATACTCTGTCCAATAAGAAATAGGCAGTTTTGACTGATGAAGTAAAGCCCTAGATACCTCTAACAGATATTTGTGCTTTCTCTCTACAACACCATTTTGCTGTGGAGTGTGAGTACATGAAGTTTGATGAATGATTCCTTGTGATGCAAAAAATTCAGATGATAGATTGCTTCCACCCAATTCTAGTGCATTATCAGATCTAATCACCTTAACCTTGATATTGAACTGTCTTTCAATCATCACGAGAAAATACTTTAGGATAGTGAAAGCATTGCCCTTTGTTTTCAAAAAATAAGTCCAAGTTGATCTACTATAGTCATCCACTATAGTTAAAAAAATATTTTTATCCATCATGTGAATGGGTTTTATATGGACCCCAAACGTCAATATGTATCAGTTCAAAGATCTTCTTAGTACTAATCTCACTAGACTGGATAGGTAATTTTGTTTGTCTAGCTAAATGACAAATATTGCAATCAAAATGGAAATGAAGAGGAGAAACAAGAGTTGAACAAACATTCTTCATTGATTGAAATGGCATATGCCCTAATCTAAGGTGTCATAGCCTTACATCAGAACTACTTTTTATAGGAATGGGAAAAGTACTAGAAACAGAAAGACAACTAGAATTCTCTTGTTCAGATAAATCAATTGCTCTTCCATCAAAACCCTTGAGATATTAGAAGCTTGACTTTAAGAGATATAGACCTATCCTCACTTCACCAAATTCCAGAGGCCTCTTCATTGATGGGCCCTGCAGAAAACAACCAAAGGAAGAAAAGATGAGTAAACAACTTAATTTTTTGCACAACTTGTAGACTAAAATGAGGTTATATTCGAAACAAGGAACAAACAAGACATCCTTTAAGATTAGTTTAGGATGCAAAGCGATACTTCCAAATTGAGTGACCTTGAACTTATAGGAATTAGAAAGGTCAACAAAGATAGGAGACTGAAGATTTCTAAGTTCTAAGAAGATCTTTGAATCAAAACACATGTGTTGTGTAGAACCTGAATCTAGTATCCAGGTTTGGTGTTTGAACTGAACAATTTTATGAGGTGATTTGAAAACATTACCAGCACATGTCACTGCATTAGCTGCTGCATCACATGGTGATTCTTCTGGCTGATTCATTTGCACATTCTGAAGCATCTGAATGAGTTGTGAGCATTGATCTTTGGTGAAATGCTTCCCCTGCCCGTCTCTATTAAAATGCGCTCCATTTTGTTCTTATGTTCCTTCCATGAAGACAACATTACTCTTCACATTTCCCTAGAATCTCTTAGCTTTGGTAAACTTGAAGTCACTAGGAAAGCCTATTATCCTATAGCATTTTTCCACAGAATGCCCAGGTTTCTTACAGTTTGAGCACACCAAATTGGTTTTCTTCTGTTTGGCTTCATAATATCCAGATTTCTGATCAAGAGTGGTCTGATTAGTGGCCAAGAAGGAAGCAGAGTTCCCTAGATAGTGTGAGCTCATATACACTTCCCTCTGCTTCTCATCTTTCATTAAGAGTGAGTAAGCATGATACACAGAAAGTAATGGTGAGAGCATCAAAATATTGCTTTTCACAGCTACATAGACATCATTTAAACCCATTAGAAACTGAATTAGTCTTTCATCTTGAAGAGACTTACCCATTTTTGTTTTTCCACCACTCTGGCAGTCACATGTGCAGTTGACAGAACTGTTTAGAGAATCAAGCTCATCCCACAACCTCTTGATTTTTGTGAAATACCCAGCAATATCATTTTATCCTTGCACTAAATCACTCAACTCCTTTTGCAGGTGATAGAGTTGAGCACCATTACTTTGCCCAAACCTGTCCTCAAGTTCCTACCAGAGATCTTCGGTTGTTCTGGAGTAGATGACACTGTCAGCTATCTTCTTTGAGAGAGAGTTGAGCAACCATGACAACACCATGTCATTGCACCTGCTCCATAGTTTGAAATCAGCTGAAGTAGGAGCTAGGTCCTTTTGAGTACCATCAATGAACCCAATCTTATTTTTTGCTGAAAGGGCTATCAAGATTGACATCTTCCATCCCCCATATCCTTTTCTATTGAAGGGTGAGTTCACAAGGTTCATTCCAGGGGAATCAGAAGCATGAAGAAAGAAAGGATGAGTGTGATCTGATAGAGGGTTTGAGGTATTTCCAGTTGTTTGAGTGTTATCAGGAGTCACTACAGTTCCTATTACCATTGTTGGACAGTGAAAAAGAAGAATAGTGAAAAAATGGAAAAGAAGAAAAGCTAACAGAGAAAGAGGATCTCAGATTTGTTCTGATACCATGTGGAAATTCAGAGAGTATAAAAGGAAAACTTTTTCTTGCCTTTCATTCATTTATCAATGATATATATATATATATAAATACAAAATATCCAGAAGAAGAAAACAAAATAACTCCTATACGTGTATGAATTCTAATTGGCTATCACTTCACTACAAAATTATACAGTTGTGTGTGTACTATTTCTTACAAGAAATACACAAATCCGTTACAGAGAAATCTGCATATTTGTTGCCTAATGTTCATCCATTTGTCCTCAATTATTTGTCCAAATCATCTCTCAAATAAGGCTGTCCAGAATTGAATTATGGGTCTTCATTTGTTGTTGGGCTGAGACATTAACTTTTGGTTGAAAATTCTGCATTTGGACCAGCTAAGATATAGACCCAATATTGTCTCTGAATTTCATTTGATTGAGAAGCTTCCAAGTAGTCAAATCTTGAGCTTCCTTAGCTTCTTTCTCCTCTTCATTGACTTTCTTAATTTCAATTCCAACAGATTTAAATCTCATTTCGTTGGTTGATGTATTCTGCTTGATCATTGGTGCTTGCACGGGGAGTTTTCCTTCGAGTATACTCACCACAGAAGACATGGATGGTCGGAGAGTGGGAGAGAGATTCGTGCACAAAAGAGAGAGATTTATCATCTGCATTGCCTCTTTTTTCGAGTAATTGGAACCAAGATTTGGATCCACTAGTTCTAACAGATTTCCCTGTTCTTGTAGGATGTAAGCCTAAAACAACATAGCAAAGATGAAATCTGAGAAAAGAAACACTAAATACGCAAAGATGTCTAGTTTCTTTGGAGTGTATCAAAGCAAATACTCTCTTCGTTTCAATTTGTTTGTCTTATTGTCTAGTTTTAACGTACACAGAATTTAAGAAAGTAACAAAGACAGTTGGATTTTATGGTCTTAAACTAAAGCCCGTAATATTTGAGGGAATTAGGGGCAAGGCGTGCTGTATTGTAAAAGTAAGGACCGGACACATCCAGTGAAAATGTATTCGTTGCAATATAACTGCAATTTTTACGACACATGTACACTCCTCAACTACCATTTGCTTTCTCCACGATGTTCAAATACTAGAACGCAAATTCTTTGCTTTAGCAATGGATTATCAAAAGATTCTGTTAGTTACAATTTACTAATAATTAAAACATGGATTAGCAAGGAAATCGATAGCTAATTTCACATAATGCATCATATTGGCCATTGGCAATTCTATCAGTTTAAACATAATGCATCACATTAAATTTGTTTTTTCTACGAAAATATATTTTTCAAAGAGTAAAAATTGACCATCCAAATTTATTGTAAACAATTACTATTTGTTGTTATCTATTTAATAGTGTTGAAAAATCAACGAACACAGACCACAGATATACAAATACACAAATTTGATTTTTCGTACCGTCATTTAATTAATTAATAATATTTTTTTGTTCTAAATAAGCGTATTTTTAGTAGTTTATTTTCCGTCTATTAAGAAAAAAATATAAATATAAGAAAAATAATTTCTTAATATAAAAATATAGTTTAAAGATTATTATTTTTGTGTTGAATTGATTTTGAAATAGTTTACATCTCCTAAAGTTAATTTTTAAATTCATTAAAAAAATTTGATGTAAGAACTATTGCTCTCTCACTTTAATTTGTTATTAAAATATTTACTTTTCGATAGTTAAATTATATACATTTTTTTCATTGTTTTTTTTTCCTCTATCTGTTTTGAAATTTTTTCAAAATCACTCTCTCTACCTCTACAAGATAATGATAAATCAGTATACGCTCTATTTTCTTATATCTCACTAAGTAAAATTTCATTGGCATCAGATAAAACTGTTCACGATTTTGGTAAAAAACGATCCAAACCAAATATATTTTTATTTGGTTTGGTTTTACATTTTTAAAAGTCAATAATAATTGATTTGATTTTGATTTTGATTTTAATTTTGTTCCAAGTAATCAAAGAAATAATCAAACAGATAAATTATAGGGCAACTTTCACATATAGCAAACAAAAAATTCATATTTGTATGCTATAGCAAACTTTGTATAATTGCGCTCCATAGCAAACTTAAAACTGTATAATTTGTTATACATATACAATTGTATAATTCGCTGGCCTAAATTGTATAATTCGCTGGCCTATTTCGCTGCAATTGTATAATTTGTTTTGCATACAGTTGAATCGAATTAAAATGTATGTATATTGCATAATTATAAGTGTATAGCCAGAAGATATATATTTTTCTCGCTTTATACAAAAACAGAAACACAATATATACACTTTTGTTGTATAAAGCTAGAGAAAATTGTATTTCACTGCAATTGTATACTTCACAATTGTATAATTCGTTGGTCTTTTTCTCTGCAATATTTGAAGTAAAATGTTTGTAAATTGTATAATTAAGTGTATAACACGAAGATATACATTTTTGCATGTGTATATACAATTTTCTCTCGCTTTATACAAAACAGAAACAGAATTATACACTTCTATGTATAAAGCGAGAGAGGCGAGCGAGAATGGAGAGTGGCGAGCGAGATTTTTGGGAGAGAGACGCTGGCAAATTTTAGCTAATGTTTGCTATGGAGCACAATTAAATCAAACCCTAGCTATTCCATTTAATTTAGGTTATTAGTTTGCTATTATATACAATTTTCCCTAAATTATAAACATACTTTTTTTAATAGTTATATATACATAATATATTGTTTTTATGCATATATTTTTAATCTGAAAATTGGAACACTCCAATAATAAGATATAATAATAGCATATTTTATTTGTGCTACAAGATCGATAACTTATGCATTATTTAGCAAGTTATGATGTTTAGTATATTAAATTAGGCAATAATATAAGCAAGAAGTTAAACATATCTGAGTTTAGATATAAGAAATTATAAAATTCAAAACCATACTAAGAGAATTTATTTCCTTTTGAATGAATTGTTGTCCTTTTTCTTATTTTAAAATAATTGAATAATTAAACTAAAATAGATGACAATCGAGTAACATAAGATAAGAATTCAAATTCCAAATTGTTTATCCCTTTTTAACAATGGAAATAGACTAACAATATTGTTGATTATTTATAAAAGGAAATGTAAACAAGATATAAAAAAGTTGAAAAGTTTTTGCGTAGACTACTTCAATCTCTAGTCCTTTTCTTATTATGCTAGGAATTAGTTGTGTGATGTGACCTATAAAATTTAATACCGATGAATTTTCGTAAATAGTTATTGTAATAAACTTAATTGTTCTTTGTAGCTATAGTTTGCATACTTGTGGATTATATATAGTACATTTGTAAAATTGAGCTTTTTAAAAAAAAAAACTTGAAATAACGAAGTTATACGAACACAAACATCTGAACTTTAAACAGTTATACAAAAGTTATAGAAATTTTGATTTATACAAACATGCGGACTATACAAATTCGAAACCCCAATCTACACAATTATCACTGAATGTTGGTCGCGAATTATAATCAACTAAAACTTTAACTATGATGGCTAATTTGTTGGAAAATAGCATACACAACGGAAGCATTCCAGAATCATACATCTTGCATGAATATAAATAACAATCACAAATAGTCATCACATATAAAGTATGCTGAAAATTAACTCAGGATTACCTCTTGAAGCGTGTGCAGATATCTTGAAGTAATTCCAACTCCAGCTCTATAGTCTTCTACAGTGATCCCAATCAACAATTGAACTCTCTCAATACTTGGGTGGGCAAATATTGTATAGAATACTCAATCCAATCTAGGTTAGAAGAATCCTTATTTATAGAGATGTCTTCCTAGTCCAAAGAGGAGAAGAAAGCAAATCCTTTTTTTTCAAGAAAACTTGAAAACACACGTTTCTCCCTTCAAAAAAAAAGACACGCTACTTTTCCATCTTCTACTAGAAAATAGGATTCTGAGTTCTAGTTAAATTGGGCACTGGAGGGACCACATAATTTATTACTGAGGCTTCCTATTATGGAAATAATTCTAAATAATTAATTTGAATTATTCTTACCATAATAAATTACAAATCATTCCACTAAAAATTCGTAATTGAACTCCTCTATTTATTTCGAAATTCACCACTAAACACTTATTTGATTCCCCATGTTAAGATTACCGATACTAATCAATAAATTAAATTACTGACGAATTTAATTCAATGATTAACTTCTTTTAGAGCAATACTTAACTTATTTCATGTGCCAGATTCATAAATCTACCGGCCGGGTTTACACATGAAAACTTACAAGCTTCTCATAAAAGGTGTATCATCAATCTCTATACTGAGACATGGATTCCATCAACTAACTAATTATTTCACCAATATATATTATTATCATCCAATCTACTAGGCATATTGACCCATCTCAGAATCTCACCTTTTAATAAATCAAAATGATAAATAATATATACAGATCATAATCGTTATATCAAGATTAAGAATATAAGTACATTTAATAGTTTAGAGAATATGTTTTTATCAGTCAGTCTAAAACAACTATCTCTGCTTGGTCCCGTTCAATACATACCAAATGCACTAGCACGAGAAGTTAGAACTATGTCATTCTCATAATCAAGATAAATTACATTTAATCTCGCGCTACAATCTTTCTGATGATTTTGTCGAAATTTTCATCTATAATTGTGAACTATAAATTTTAACTTATAAGAACTGATGATTTAATCTTCTGTGTATAAGCTTAAACTCTATACACCAAATCATCTACTATATAAGTTAAGGACACATATATGACAATTGATCTATTTAATGTAACATATTGAATTGAATAAATAAATAAACAATTGTTCAATATTAATATTATATCAAAACGCATGGTTAATAGTATATCCTAACATAATTAACTAGTATATGATTGATTAACCCTAATTTTTTCGTTAATAATTTCAAAATAAAATTCAATTTTTTATTTTATTTTATTTTATGTTTAGTACGTTGGAGATATTAAATAGTTCTTACATTATTTTTTCTTTAATATATATATATATATATATATATATATATATATATATAATAACTTATTATGTTAGAAATAATCAATTCCAAAGTAACTTGTTTCTAATTAAAAAGAAAAAAGATTATGCTATAAATAGTCAGAGTAATGTAACCTATTATCTATACTCTTACATATTTTCGTTCAATCTCGTAGACATATTCATTTGACATGTATATGTTTATGCTTTCCAATAAACTGTCAAAACTGCTAAGTGCTATATAAAGTTTAAATATAAATTAGGGTTAATTAAGGTACTCAACTAAGTTCGTATTATCTTTCTAAATTTATTTTTTAAAAAATTTATACACATTTTATCTTACGTGACACACTTCATGAGTTCACACAATTAAGACGCATCGGAGATATTTAAATTCACGTAAGCCAAAAGGTGCACAAAACTAAAAAAAAAAAAAAGGTTCAACAGGTAATAAGACCTTAATTTAGTTAAGTGTGTCTCTAAAATTCTGGTCATAATCTAAGAGGGTATTTGTACATTTTCCCTATAAATTATTATGATAGTATATTAAATTTTATGTATGTTTAAAAGAAAATTCTACATCCTTCACCAATTTTTTAATCTTGCTATTCATAAGCGGACCCACCCAAATAGGCGTGGTACATGAATACCCGTCAATTTTGAAAAAATCATATATATATATATATCTTGAGAAACTGACATAAGTTATAATATAATTACCAATATACCAATGATGAACATTTATGTCCACTGTATTGCTACTACAAGCTAAAGGAACCATCCGCAAGACCTGAATTTGAATTCAACTACAATATAATTTCACTATTTTTATTTTAAATTTATCTTAGAGCTCATATTTGAATTAAGATAATAATAATATATTCGAAATCTTCAAATTCCGAGTTCGTGTGGGAACACCTTGGATTTGACTCATATGCATATCAAAGAATATGTACTATTCATAGACTTGATCCATAAATTTTTATGTAGATATTTTGCAGCAATGATGCATTTAATATCCCAACTTCTCTATAAAGAAAAATAAGAAAGATATTTTCTTTCTTATATTTGTTAAGTCTATAATTTGACTATGATTTTTTCAAAAAAAATAAATTAAATTATTCATTATATTGACTTCTGGTAATTTTTTATATAGAATTTATTTTAAATTTTTTAAAAGTACAGAGAAAATAGTTATTAGGTTAAAGCCTACACATAAAAGGTGTTCATTAATCAATTAACCCATTATTTGTCTTTATATAAATCATGTATTTGTATAATGTATAAATACATATTATGTTTTCTTTTGTATTAATCAAGATTGTGAAAACAGGGAAATTTATCCATTTGTAAAGGATTTTTGACGATCAGTAATATGTATAGTGATTATTGTAAATTGTTTCTTTAACAAGAAACTCATAAGTCATCTAATTAATAATTTCGATCAAATACTACAAAATTTATATATACATTCAAAGTGAAAATTAAGTGCTTTAATCTTGTACTTAAATTCCCTCACAAGAATTGCGATAGAGAAGTATGAAGAATGTGAACTATGACGAAACTATGTAAGTATTTGAATTTATTGTGTTTTCGGTGCTTATTTTTCTGGTAACTTTTTCCAATTTTCGTTCGTCAATAATAATATATTCAGTATAATTTTACAATTACAACTTAAAATTAAATAAAAAACAGAATGTATACAAAATTTATCATATCTCGTCTCTTCATCTTAAAATATAATATTTAATTTTCCAACAATTTGGCAAAGGAAATACAAGAACAAGTAATAATAACGAAATAATGTATAGATCAATAGTACATAACATACATAGGAAAAAACAGTAATAAAAAAGTATTCTAAAAGTATTTTTTTCTCTATTTGAATATTCATAGCCATTTGGTTGGAACTTGGGAGGGAAGGAAGAAAATTAAATCTCCATGTGTGAAAACTGATAGATGTAATATATTTTTATTAAAAAAGATATTAAGTATTGTTTCTTCTGTCCACTTTTATTTGTTATATTGCGTTTTTTAAAAGTTAATTTGATTAATTTTAAAAGTTAAAATTAAATTATATTAATTTGATATTTTAAACAAAAAATTAGATATTTAAAAACTATATAAAAAGTACTATAAATTGCAATTTTTTGCATATCAACATCATGAAAAAATACATCTTAAAATGTTAGTTAAAGTTCTAATAGTTTGACTGTAAAAATAGAAACCATGACAATTAAAAATGGACGGAAGGGAGTAATTTATTTCCATTAAAGTATTAGTCAATAATTTCTTTTCGCCTTAGATTTGTGAAAAATTTCACTTATGAATTTTCAACCGACTAGTTATCTAGAAAATTAATACCAACAAAAGAAAAGAGAAAATATTGAGAACTTTTTTCTTTTGGAAATTTCAATAATCAAATATATGCAATAAAAAGTTAACAAAGTAAAAAAATAAAATTATATTGATTGATAGAAAACCATGAACTGTATATATAATTTTGAGAATTTAATAGTCAAACAAACAACAGTGATCTAGTAAAAATTTTATTAATACTCGTTTTTTTTTCCTTTCAATTTAAAATATACAATATGGATTTAATTTCATAATTCTTGACTTAAATTGATGTCAAACACGAGTTATGACCGTGTGCTTTAAACTTGGAAAATAATCTTAAATTCAAACTCAACTATGCATTTTGAAATTATTAACCTTATTAGTCTTTAATATTAATAATTTTATTTTCACTAGATCAGCGTACATATGTATTATCTCAAGTGATAAATATTTAAATTTATTGAAAATAATAATTAATATTCAAAAATATTTGTTTAAATGATAAAATAAATATTGCTTCATTGAAGGTCATTCATTCAACCTTAAAAGTAAATAAGGAAAGTTGATATTATTTTAGTTTTACTCTCTTATATTTTGTTGGATAATGCCAACATCTTATGGCAAGGCGCACGAGGGACTGATGTGGCTTCGGTTGGACTTTGGAGTCATAATCATAATGTTTGCTCGATGAATTTAGTTATGAAATAAAACAGTGTCTGTATTATCAATTATAACTTATTGCATAAAGATAAACGCTTAATTCTAATAAATGGTATCAGAGTCAAGATCATGAATTCGATTCTCAAGAACAAACATGTTGGTAGGTGTTGGGAGGGGATTATTGGGTTCCTATGGCAAGCAGGCAAGGCCCATGAGGGATTGGTGTGACCCAATTTAGAATCATGATTAAATGTTATACTTGTTTGTAGATTTAGTTAAGAAATAAAATTACGCTTTTGATATGATAGTAAGCGTTTGATTCTAACACATTTTTACCACTGATCTATTGTTTTTCATTTTGGACATCCAACACTTTGGTTTGAAGGGAACTTGAGCATATAACGTATACTCAAATGTATATACTTGTATATAGATTGTATACACTAGTTATATATATTTTACAGGAGAGTATTTTAGGCCTCATTTGTTTGCACTTAATGGGAGTCTGAGTCTTAATCATTCAGATTCACCCCATTATGTGTATTTATTTTTGAGGATTGAATCTTAATTATTCAGATTCAGTTCATTAAGTTTGTTTCTTTTATTTTCTTATAAGTCTCTTAATGGGTTTGAATATATCTACATGAATTAAATATGTAACACACTCTAAACAACATTCAGACTCAAGATTAAGACTCCTATCTTAATTCAACTACATCATAACAACTGATAAAAGTTGTTTTCTTATTTAACTAATGTTAATTACATTCTTACCATTATAATTTCCTTTATACTTATTAACTTAATATATGTCTTTTAGTTTCATAAGTTAATCAATATATTTGAATTGATAAGCACTCTATGATATGATATTTAGCACCATTTCAGAAAATATGTAAGTATTAATTATTTGTTCGATTACAATAACAAATGTCTATTATAAAATAAAATATTTTCATACACATTATATTACTACTCTATATAAACTATTTTACATTGCATTGTATTAGATTCTAAGTATTTTTGAGTGGAAATAATAGTCATATTATTGATGCAATTAATGTTAATACTTAAAAGATAAATCATATTACATTTTTACGATAAAAATGTTCAAAATACAATTTTCTATTAAAATTTATATATATTTTACTAAGATGAGATTTTTATAATATTTTATTGATATAACGTTTAATTTAATATGCACATTTAGATATTGAAAACAAACAGTCTCAATAATTCAGTATTCAGATTCAGAGACAACATCTTAATATATCAGATGTTTATTCAGATTTACACATCTAGATCTTAATGCACATCTTAATATTCAGATGTATACTCAGACGTCTTAATCTTAATGGAAACAAACGAGGCCTTAGTGTATTCCTCACTATATACTCAAATCTATACTCACTGATTGTACCTTAGTCAAAATACACTCTGGATACATCGTGCATTCAATGCAGAGAGAGAGCTGGAATTTTCGATAAGGAGATTCAAAATCTGAAAAAATAGACACACAAAGTAGTCGAAGGGGTTTCAACATCTATTATATTGTAACGACCTGTTTAGTCGTTTTGAGCAGCAGATTTTATTTCTGGGAAAAACTGGCTGAATCGACGGATCCCACGACGGACCGTCATGGATACGACGGACCGTCGAGGGGGTCTCGTTCCAAAATACTTAGAATTCTGAAATTTGGGTACTGAAATCGACTCTCTGAACTTCGTGACGACATGACAGGACGGACCGTCGTGGGAACGACAGACCGTCACAGACTCTTCAAGGAAATTGAGTCTCTGAACTCTGTGACGGAGCAGCAGGACGGACCGTCGCAGGCACGACGG
>NC_028648.1:4724226-4733798 GCF_001406875.1 Solanum pennellii
TTTTTATTAATGAGTTTAAGTCTTCCGCATTACTTTCTGTTGATATTAAATTGAAATGTTAGGACTTAGATTGGTTAGTTCGCTCACATAGGAGGGTAAGTGTGGGTGCCAGTCGCGGCTCGGTTTTGAGTCGTGACATATATATACCTAAAAAAATATTTTAACCATATAAAAGTAATATAATTTTCCGTCGAATGGGGTTCAAATGACCCCCTAAAATAGAATAGTTGACAAGTTTTGTAAATAATCATGAAATCTTTCATATTGAAATCCCAACAAAAACAAAAATATTAAGTGATTTTTCTCATTCAATGATCTTTTTCTCATCGGGTTAATCGAAAAAGCTCTAACTAGCTGACACTAGACGATCATCAAATCAATTGTTACCTAAAATATAAATTTTCGCTATTATATAACAACTAATTTAACAATACGAGTAACAATCACAATATTTTAACTAACAAGAGAATACATGTAACAACCATCCAATAAGTTGTTAAGAAGTATATATAATGCAAATTTAAGACGTTTTAAACGGCCTAAACAAAAAGTCATTAACTATATAATATAATGGAGTGTAAAATTGTAACATCTCCAAGTCGACAGTTGGTATATTTAATATTCTGGTTAAATGCCTGAAAAAACAGATATTTATATTGGATTTATTATTATTACTATTATTTTTTTGGGTTTTGAATCATAATTATTTTATTTATTAGATTTATATTAATTATTTATAGATATTAAACAATATTTTAATACAATTACATGTTTGAGCCAACTTTTACTAAGTTGTTACCTTTTAGGGATACATCTAAACTGTCATTTTGTATTTGTCTTAAAAATAATTTATTTAACATATATAAACTATTTCATATATCTTTAAAAATATCTAGAATCATCAATTACTGTAACTAGCTTTATGTTTTTACCTAATTTTTAAATATATAAATTATACTCCAAAAAACTTAAAAATTCCACACTCAATTTTTTTTAAATCAAAACTACAATATTAACTTTTAATAATGAAACTAATATCTTTTAAAAATCAAAAATCAAAGTTTTTAATACTGTCCCATGTCCACCCCTACCTTCCTTAACATCTAGTGAGGTATAAATAAATGATATGTGTAGAAAAGTGACAAACTTTTCTTTCTGACAATTTTTATAAGTAATTCATAAATCATATCACTTTTTTCTTCTTTTTTTTTCATAAATAAAAGTTGTGATATCTAAACAATTTTTCCCTTTATTTCTAGATCTCAACACAATCTAACTCTATATATATATGACACACACATTCATACTATTAAAGAGGGCATTTTTTTCTTAAAGATTTGATTAGTAGAGCTATGAGTTGGAATTTCTTTACTATCTTCATTTGTATTTTTACAAGTTTTTTTGTGCTATTTTTTCATCACTCAAATGCAAATGCTAATGCTAATGTAAAGCGGAGTTGTAATTTTTTCGAAGGAAGTTGGATCGTAGATGAAACTTATCCTCTTTACGATTCAACTCAATGTCCATTTATTGAACATGAATTCAATTGTCAAAAGAATGGACGTCCTAATCAAGACTATCTCAAGTATAGATGGCAACCACATGGATGCTCCTTAGAAAGGTAACTCTTATAACTCCATATCTTTACGTTGTTGAATTGCTCGTAGCTAACAGAATATTATGATAATATATTTGTGAATTTGTCGTTAAAGAGAATTAGTGACGAATTCTGTTGTTTGTGTTAGGGAATTTGTTTGTTTTTTTTACTAGTATAAAACTTGCAAATAATGTTATTTAATTTGATTCTTTGTTTTTGAATCTTTCTAATTGTAAAAATGTTTAGTTACAATCTATGTTGAAGCAAGTAATGTGAAATAATTTATGAAAGTGACGGAGGCTAGAGGGTAGATTGATGAAGGAGTGTCCGTGAGCCTTAAAAAAAAGTTTCGTTTCGTAGCTGATTTGAAAGTGAGTTATTCAAATATTAAATTCAAAATAAATAGCAGAGCTTATTATATCTAATAGCTAATTACGAAATAAATTATTCATATAAAAATCAATACAAATATATGATTTTGTAATTTTAAAAATTCATACATACATAAATTATGAAAAATTAACACACTATTTTATACGAAATAAAATATTTAATACACATATTACTAATAGAATAAGCCAACAAATAAGCTTGAATGATGCTTGTAATAGTATGGTGACCCGTGACCCCGCACCCCCACCCCCACCCCCACCCCACCCAAACCAAACCAAGAAAAGTGGCAGCTTTAATAATGATTTCGCCTCTAATTGGCTAAATTGTTTTAATTCCGATCGAATTTATTGTCGCGATACTAAATTTTCACGAGGATTTATTACTTTCCTGAACTATTTAATAGTATATTTTAAAGGTATATATATGCATATGTGGACACATTATTATTTATAATATTATGTTATTTTTTATGTTCACGTGGACAAATATATAGGTTTAAAATGCGATATTGAATAGTCTAGACTTTAAAAAGGTAATAGATCCTCATGAAAATTTAATATCACAACATCAAGTTCAACCAAAGTTGAAATATTTTTTACTTTTATCCCAATATTTTATATTATTAACTTATCGATATAATATATAAACGCTTATGAATACACAAGCTAGAAATATCTAATATAATATACATTATTGTGTTCAGATTCTAAACTGCAACATGTTATTGAAGTTGTCGATGTATTCAATCAAAAGAAAAAAAAAACATTACCAATTAAGATGTTGACCACTTGATGAAGATCAATATCTAGACATGATCTGTTAAAATTAGATTTTAGATCCCTAAATCTAATTAGTATCATAGTGGAAAACATATGACATATCTGAACATAGGTCCCCTCCTCTCCATGTGCTAATAAGAAAATACTACAAAAAAAAAAATTGTTTTTATGTAAAGGGGCCACACTGTAATTGGGTGTCTAGCATGTGTGTTTTTAGGAAGAGATGAAATTCGGGCATAATTCAATTTTAAAAATTAACTCATAAACGTAAAATATATAGTTTAAATTCATATAACGAGACTATCAATTCCTTTCCAAGTCAATATGTGAGATTTTTATCCATTCTAACACTTTCTTCTTCACGCCTATAGGCCTGATTGGAGCGTGGATTGAAATTTAAAAGGAGATGAACCTGACTCTAATATCATGTAAAAATATGAATTTGAATCTAACTCAACCCTAAAAACTAGCTCACAAGAGAAGGATTATTCAAATTCAATCCATATAACGAAATCACCAATAGATTCCCCAATCAATATGGACTTTAATTCGTTTTTTATGTCTTTTTAACATATACTTTTAGAAGGTGTAGGTCCCCCTCACTTCTTTTTATCAGATTTACAGTTGTAAAATAATAATTTCATCATGGTGGCTAAACTGTCACTATAAACTTAATTAGACCTTGTAAAATAATGATTTAACTAAAGACATGCATCACAATCATTTTCTCTTTATGCTTTTGAGTCTTAATTAACCAAATACAATTGGTGGGATTAATTATCCTTAGGGAGAGTTCCATATACGGAATGGGATAGATAAGGATATTTCATAAATTGAGATATCACATGAGATTATTATATACTACATTAACGATATCATTTTCGTACAAATGATGGGATAAGATAATCACTCGAGCAGCTAATACCTCAAACCAAAAACAAGAAATACTTCCTATGTCCACTATTGTTTGTCATAATTTTTATATTTAGAGTTAAATTATAAAAACTTTGACTAATAATTTAAAATGTATTTTTCATCATATTTATATGTAAAATATTGCAATTTATAGTACTTCTCATATAGTTTTTGAATATCTAAATTTTTTGTTTAAAATACAAATTAACATAATCTAATTTAACTTTGAATATTAATCAAATTGACTTTCGAAAAGTGCAGCGTAACAACTAAAAGTGAACGGATGGAGTACATAAAAATAAAATCCCAAAATTATTATCCTTATATTACGTGACTAACTATACTTACAAAGTATGAAAACGCGCTGCATTTTACTTCTGATATCATGTCCAATAATTCGATCCAAAACATCAAGACAATATTAAAATTCAGAATTCATAAATTTCAAATTCGAGATATAATTTTAGTTCATTTTATGCAGATTTGATGGAGGGGCATTCTTGAAAAAATTCAAAGGGAAAAGCATCATGTTTGTGGGAGATTCTCTAAGTCGAAATCAGTGGCAATCACTTGTATGCCTTCTTTACACATCACTCCCTAACACCAAATACAACACAACTAGAGTTGGGGATGTCTCTCTATTCACCTTCTTGGTAATTTCTTTATCATTTTCCCTTCATCTATTTCCGTTCGGGGCAGAGCTAGGGCTTCAGTTACGAGTTAGGTCAAATTTATCAAACCTAAAGCTTGATTTCTCAAATAATATTTGGGAAAAAAATTGACAAATAGCGTTTGTCCATACAGTTTGTCATTATTTAAAAAATATTTTTGGTAAATATTTTAAATTCTCAAATACTAGTTTTTCTAGTATTTGGGGCAAATCTCATTATTTGGGATCTTTTGAAAATTGAAATTTACTCCAAACTTTTATCTTTTATAAAAACACCATCTATAGTAGTTGCTTGCGTTGTATTATATAATTTTTGTACGTTAACACCAAAGTAGTGATGAAATATTCGGTGAATATTAAATGAAGATATGGTTATTGATGAAAATGATGAACAATCGGCTCAGGATAACAAAGTCATGTGATTTTTCTATTTTACGATGTATGCAATGATGCTTGTTGCACTCACTTCAAATTAACACATTGCTCTAGTGTCATGGAAACTATTTTTTATTGTTGGAACGAAGTTGCAATTGACTTGTAATACAAACTTATGGTTAGTTTTGATAGTTTTTAAAACTTATGGATATAAATCATATTTTTCTAAAAAAGCGAAATATATTTTCCAAATACTATAGCCAAACACATGGTGAAATTTTCACCCAAATTTTCACCCAAATGATATTTGCCAAGAATATTTCGAAATCTATAGCCAAACGCTAATTTAGATTTTGCATTTGCAACAATAATATAATATAGATATTTATAGTTAACACTCTCTACAAATGATAGCTGCTAAAGACTTTAGTGATTCTCGATATAATGACATTAACTCAACTCCTGCTAAAACGAAAAACATATTGTATTTTTCAGGATTTTGAACTCGATGTGATGTTGGATCGAAGTGTGTATTTAGTGGACGTTGTGAGGGAAGAAAAGGGAAGAATATTAAAATTAGATTCAATTGAAGGTGGCACATTGTGGAAAGGAATTGACATGCTCATTTTCAACACTTGGCATTGGTGGAACCGTAGAGGAACCACTCAACCGTTAGCTTCTAACTATATATTAAATTTCGTATTTTTTAGAGGTCAATCGTAAAAAACATATATCGATATATTAATTTTGTCACCTTTTTATATTTTGTAGATGGGATTACATTGAAATAGGAGGTCAATATTATAAAGACATGGATCGTGTTGTTGCTTTTGAGAGAGCTTTATTTACATGGGCTAAATGGATTGATACCAACATTAATCCTGCAAAAACTATAGTGTTCTTTCAAGGAATTTCACCATCTCATTACAAGTAAGTGTTATATATATCTGGCTTTTATTTTCTAAGTATTGTCACGTGGATATTATGTAGGTCGCTCAAATAAAAATCACACTATATATATTTTCAAGATACACTATAAAAAAGAGAATTTCATAAATAGAAAAGAGATTAAACTTAATCATGCGCCATAGATACAACTTGCTTAATTACGTTCCATATATCTATGGTTTTGTTTGCTATTGAGTATTTTCGTTTGTATATTTAGCTTTCAATATATAAACATGGTAAATATATACAGATTCTGTATTTATACATATTCTATATATTTCTCTTGTCATGGGAATTTTTTAAAACTCCATATGCATATTTCGCTTGTCAATATACAAACATAGTAATTTAGTATGAATTTTCTATAACTTATATACAAAATATATGTATCAATAAGTTATATACAAATAGCTAGGGTAAGCATATACAAAATCTAGATTTATACGTACAGAAATCGAATCATAAAAATTCTAAATTCATAGAAAAATATAAGAAAATGTTGTCGCTAATCATGAATATCTAAAACTATAATAACTATGGAGCATAATATACTATAAATATTTGTCATTTCACGTAATTTTTCCCTTGTTGAATCCGACAGCGGTACCGATTGGAATGAGCCAGGGGTGAAAACTTGCTTAGGGCAAATGCAACCAATAAGTGGTTCAACATATCCAGGAGGGTTACCCCCAGCATTGAAAGTTTTGAAGAAAGTATTGTACACAATTGAGAAGCAAGTTACATTGCTTGATGTCACAAATCTTTGCTTATTGCGTAAAGATGGACATCCTTCAATTTATGGGCTAAGTGGAATGGATTGTAGTCATTGGTGTTTAGCTGGAGTTCCTGATATTTGGAATGAAATACTATATAACTTTATAGTAATGACGTAACTGATAAAATTATTTTTCATGTAAACCTGCTTGAGGTCGCTGATTTGAGTTGTGAAAATAATTTTCTATAGAACTTGATCTTTTGTGATCAGATCTTTTCCTAGTGCACGGATGATTAGAGAAAAGAATAGTTATTTGATTGAAACATATTCAGTAGTTCTATTTCAATAAGTTGTTACTTCAATCTTCAATAATCACTTTTATGTATACTAGTTTAGTGTACGTGTTTTATATGTGTGTCATGTTTAGCGATAAATATATATTTAAATTAGTAAAAATAATAATTGATGTCAAAATAAATGCAATGTTATTTACATGACTTGTAGTTGGTTTATGTTTTCTTTTGGCCTTTTGATTGCATTATCATTGTTAAAAATTTTATTGGGAAAAAATCAATATATTTTTGAATTATTGAAAATGGTATATCTTTTGTTATATTATTGAAATATCACAGTCCTTGACGTCTAAAAGGTGCATCACTTATATCCTTCACACTAATAGATGGATACAGTGTCTTATTCATTTGCATCTATCCGAAGTAAAATATTTTTGGATAGATGTACAAGATTAGGATATGTGTCCGTCCGTCATTATGAAGGATACAAGTGCATCACTTTTTGAATAGTAAAGACTATATTGTCTCAATAGTATAACGAAAGACATATGTATACAATTTTCAAATTTCATTAGTTCGGCGATATATGACATATGTATACAATTTTAGAATTTCATTAGTTCGGCGATATATTGGTAATTGATAGTTCTTTAGAAAGGGTAACATAGATTTGTTCATGCAACTAATCATGTTGGAGTTCCATTCTTTAATGATAAAAATAGAGATAAAGTTTTAAATTTATAGCAAAAAATTAATAATTACTAATATAGAAGAAATATATACAAAATTAGATTAACCAATAATGATAATAAAATAATGGCTCAAATTTTCTATATCCTGAACCTAAAAACAGAAAAAACTTGTAATGGTTTCAAAAAAAATTATTTTGTCTCTTTCAATTTACCTTGTTCCAAGTAATACTTACTCCATGATATAATTATCGTGCCCAAATCACCTTCTTTTTTCTCATAAATTTTGATTTAGGTTTGAAAAATGATCAAGAATAAACTTGCTTCTTTACGAACTAAAATTCAAATAGAAGACACTAGACACGAATTAGTGTTTTTAATATATATTAAAGATAAATATAAATTAGTGGATTTCAAACTCATATATTTTAGACACTTAAAAGAATTAAAATAATTTTACAAAGTTGATATAAAATACGATTAATTCAAATTAAAGTGAGTCAGAAGAATTTTAAAAATAGAAAATAACTGTAAATTTAATTGCCTGTTACTTTTAATCATAATTACTTTAATCATATTTTTTTCAGCAAATAGTAAAGATTCAAAAATACACACATAATTAGGGTTTTCATGGGTTTGATTTGGGTCAGTCATTGGTCAAAATCAAAATCAAACCAATTTAATCAGTTTTAAAATTATCAAAACCAAATCAAATCAAATATAATGTACATTTATGAGTTTGGTTATATTTGGTTTTGGTTTTGTTTGGTTTGATTCGGTTATTAACCATACATAAAAATAAAAGAAATAATTCATTCAAAACGTGGAAAAAGTGACAACAATCCATTCAAACAAAAAAATAGTTAGAATGAATGTCATTACAGAACTTTCGATTGTCGAATTTATTGAATAAAACTTTAAAATTCACTATTTTGGCATTAGAAG
This sequence comes from Solanum pennellii, assembly GCF_001406875.1. Taxonomy (NCBI): domain Eukaryota; kingdom Viridiplantae; phylum Streptophyta; class Magnoliopsida; order Solanales; family Solanaceae; genus Solanum; species Solanum pennellii. The sequence goes on from NC_028648.1 coordinate 4,732,546, forward strand.
GAAGAGACAATGACATTTTCAGTCTCACAAAGAATTTCAATAGACACTCACATATATGAACAATAAGAAAAATGTTTTCACCTTGGACATTTTTTTAATAAGTAAATTATAAATAAATTTTGATTAAACATATTAAAATCTTTAAAATTGTTTATGAATATAAATATTATGTATATATAATAATTAAATTTAAGTATATAACTTGTTGGTTCGGTCCGATTATTTCTTCAATTTTTTCCGAATAAAATTATAAGCGAACAAATACTATCGATTTTTAACAATCTAAAACCAAACCAAATTAAAAATCCAAAGTAAATCGATTTATTTAATTAATTTTTTAATTTAAATCAATTTTTATTCAAACCATGAACATCCCTACACATAATAATCAATAAGAGATTGGTAATAAACTATTAAGAAATTTTCAATTAGCAGTATAATTTACTCCTAACTATATTTATATTAATTATTTTTTTCATTTTATAGCTAACAAGAAAAATTCAAAAATATGAAAATAATCCGTAGAAGATAGCTAACCAACTGCTATTAAGAAAATTTCAATTAGTATTAACAATAAATACTCTGTTACTATTTACTCTCTAAGTCTAACAATAGTTTTCATTATATTATTTTGAGATGTCTAATAATATTTGTCCACTTTATAAAATTAATAGATAATTTTATAATTATTTCTTAATTACCCTTATCATTAATTATAATAATTATTATTACATTTTTCAAGATACTATATTTATTATATTCAAAGGGTGATATAGTAAAAATGACCCTTAGGAATGTTTGGTAGGCTGCATTAAAGAAATAATCCATTTATTATACATGGTATAATTTAATACTATTTTTGATAGGAATATGAGTCTATGTATAACTAATCTATGGATTAGCTAGTACATCCTACATGGTATTATAGGATGTATTACTGGCTTAAGTCATATGCGGCCCCTTAAAGTTGTTCGCATATTTCATTGAGACACCTCAACTAAGGCTAGTACCTATTGAACACTAAAATCTTAACAAGTCTATACCTATTTAACACAAAATGATAATTAATAAAAGCACAAACATGCGTGAATCTCAAACGCATATACATGAAAAATAGTCCAATACAATATTGACATGTGGCAATTGAATCAAAAAAATTATAAACTCTATTCAAATAATTCCAAAAGAATTTTTAGAAAACAAAATATTATGTTAAAGTTGACCCACCCCCACCCCACCCCACTCCACCCTCC
>NC_028648.1:4734416-4738032 GCF_001406875.1 Solanum pennellii
TTTTTTCCGGCGAACGTATTTTCTTTGTTACTACGCCTCAGCCACCAGTAAACATTGCCTCAACCCTTCTTCTTCTCCGTCGGATCTTGCTTTCCTTTCTACTGGGTTGCTGCACTTCAACCACATGTAAATCATTCCCTTTCTCGAATTTTATCCCTTTCATCGGTGTTGATATTATATCATTGATCCCTATCTAAGTTAACCCCTCATTCACCCGTCATTCTAATAGCGTTAATTAAGATTTAAAACCTTTCGCCTATTGTCTAATAATCATTTATTACACTTGCAAGAAAAAAAAATAATCAGCCTCGCTGAAATATTCTTTCAACGAAAATAATAAAATTTCGTCGGATTATTTGAAAAAAAAAAAGAAGAAATCAATATCATAAAAGAATTGGAGAATTGGAGAGGTTAAGAGAGAAAGGTGGAGGGGGTGGGTGTGGGTAAAGAATGAATAGTTGCAGCGAAGATGGGGGATAAGTCAGAAATGTTTCTTTGTTTTTTAATTAATTAATTATTATTAGTATTTATTAACTAGGGTGTAAGTTGAAAAGAAAAAGAAAAAATATATTTTTAAATTCCTTCACGCTTTAAGAGTGTGAAATACACTCTTTTTGACATGTCAGCTTTTTGTGTTTAATAGGAATCACTTTTGAACATGTAAGGCGTTCAATAGGTAACTAGCCTTAGTTGAGGTGTCTAAAAGAAATATGCGGACAACTTTAAGGGGCCGTAGATGACTTTAGCCATGTATTACTAGTACCTTCCATTCGGAGGTATTAGTAATACATAGGATATAATACTCTTGCACCTCTCAATCGACAACTCAAAACGCTGCTGGAATGATTGAATTCATTATATTTAGTTCTTTAGTAAAAAAAAACTTCTATTTTTGCCACTATTATTTATAGGTTTTTTCCCCACTATAATTGAGTCAAATTCAAATACGTTAACTAAGCTTCTTATGAAGTGTGTTTCATTCCTCAAAGTTTTCTTCCTTCTATTTTGTGAAACTTAATCTTTTACCGTAAGTCATAGTGATTTTTTCATTTGGTGATTTTTTTCAACTCTGTTAAAAATTCCAGTTAGGATGATTGAAAATTGATCTTCTCTTTTCCTCTTTCTATAGGTTTTCATATACTTTTTAGGAAAATTGTTTGTGGTTTGTGCTATATTTGATAGCACACAACAATAATATGCAATAACTAATACGAAGACAATGGTGAATTTGTTAAAAGAACCAAACAAATTGTTCTCTTGCTTGTCCACGATTAGTATATATTTTGATTGTTTTATCTTAGAAACAAACATTTTGTATGTCATTGCACTTTTCCAAGAATACTAGTATTTGCTCACGTGCAACGCACGTGTACCCTATTAATTAATATTCCGTTTTTTTAAATGACACAAGTATAAAATATATAAATGAAACATAAAGTAGATTTTTTAGAAAAATACTCATAAACTTAAAACAATGAAGGGTGATATGTATACTCCAAATTTTGTGAATTAATTGAAACGTCAAGTAATATTACCCTATTATCAAATATAGATATGAGAACCATATATTTATTCACTGGTCATTTGTATTACATACACTTGTATTATATATATGCATGACTTTTCAATTTTTCAATTTAATTGGTACCTTAAAAGTGAGGTTCAACCTTATTATTTTAATTGTTACCATAAAAGTGGCATTACTACGATGACTTTCTGAAAGTTAATGTCTCTATGATCCTATACTATGTGTTGACAGTAATAACTACATTTCTTAAAGGATGGAAAAAGTTCATCAAAGAACAAACAAAAATGAAATCCCAAGGTAAAAAATAGAAAACTATCACATAACGTATAAAATTGAGCAATACCTCGAGAATACATTTCAAAATTACTAAAATAGTCAAAAAATAAATATAAAGAAACATTCAATGATACAACATATTAACAAGACCACACAAAAATAAAATAATAACTGTGTAAACCTCTTCTAGTCGAGATTGAAACCACATGAGGCTAAGCATATCAAATACCATAAAACCAATAAAAAAGTTGATATTCAAAGAATACATCAAAATCTAATATTAAGAAAGAAGAATCAAAAGCACATAACACTAAAAAGATCACACAAAATTAACAAATTGATTACAGATTCTTAGCACAATTTGATGAAAACAAGATAAAAAACTTAAAGAAAATATATTAAAATGCAATAAACAAAATCAAGATTAAATAAATAAAATAATAAAAAAGAACAAACATAAAGATTCAATATGAATGAAATTACCTTTAGTGTCTATACTACTTCTTGTATATCTTTTCTCTATTAACAACAAAAGGTAATAAGAAATAATCACTGACACAGTCCCAAGCTAAAATTAAATTGATTTTTGATAAAGAAAAATTTATATACGCATTTATTAAGGAAAAAATAACTTTTGGTCTTTCCTCTTCATTGTAACTATTTTCCAAAAGAATTTGAACCATTGTGTCTAGAGGCGTGAATTTAAATAAAAAAATTATTTAATATTAAATTATATATTAATATTTATTTAGTTTAGAGATAAAATAAGGATAAAATAGTAATTCAACTTTTAAGTTGGGAGTTTCCCACTTATAATAATACTAGTTTCTTAACACGTGCTTTGCACGTGTATTCCATATCAATCAATACAATATTTTTTCAAATAACATGTATAAGAGTTTAATCTATTTATATTATATACTCATAGAATGTAGTGATAAGAAAAGGTAGCAAAAATTATAATACCTTATAAAAATATGTAATCACTAAAATATAAACTCATGCTCATATATAGCAAGTAAATATAGTGTGAAGCAATAACATTACATTAAAATATACAAAAAGTTAAGAAATACGAAAAAGTCACCGAATGAACTTATATGATGTCAAAAGGAACAACAAAATTATTTATATACATCATAAATCAATGAAAAAGAAGAAGAAGAAGAAGCAATAGACATACCAACAAAAGAAAGAATTTTGACCATTTTTGTTTCTTTCTTGAATTCCCAAAAATTGTGATACATTCTTTGCAAACACTTTATATGAATTTATATAAACATATCGCTACAGTGCAATTAAATTGAAAGCACAAATGGTAGAACAATTTTTAAGAATATCAAATACATTAAGTAGTATTTTCGTAAGAGTATTATAATGTGTTACTCTATAAAGTATTCTTTGTTACGCCATTGAATCAATAAAATTTTGGTACGACCATATAGATGTACTCATAAAAAATTGATGACTTTTGTACTCCTAATTCTCCTTTTAACTTAATGATTTTTTTACTCACCCTTTAATGTAACTTAACTCCTATTACATATATTTAATTAAAAATTAATTGAATGAAATCAAAAAATCATTACACATTCATGTAATTCAAATTATAGTATTTAATATTTAAATAATTATATGTTTTATAATATTCTAATTTATGATGGTTAAAAATCATAATTCAACTTTAAATTTGAAAGATTCTATATATATTAGAGAGAGCGCCCATCATGGGATGGGAATATGTTCTTAATTCATTGGTTAAAGAAAAAAAATGTTATGGCAACTTAATGATACTGAGAAAAGGAATACCCA
>NC_028648.1:4738264-4774991 GCF_001406875.1 Solanum pennellii
AATGACCACTAACATACCGTTACTTGCAATTTAAGTAGAATGACCATTAACATACCCAATAAATAATTGTATTAAAATTATAGAAAATTTATTATTTATAATAATATATGATTAAATAACAATATTTGGTAAAATTTGCATTGGTAAATGTAGAGCACAATAATGGCAGAAATTTGAATAGACGTTTGAATTGTTTTTAATTATTTTACGTTTTTTTTACAATTTGATTAAGAGAATTGTTTAATTATTAAATAATAAATATGGTTCAATATTTTGATATTTAGGGGTAAATTGGTCTTTCAACTTTTATCTTTGAGGCTTCATGCTTATAATAATATATGAATAGTATAAAGACAATTAGTCCACTTCTTTTATCGCAAGTTGAGTAATTTGTCATATTTCTTCCTCTCTTCTTTTTGGAAATAATATGAGATTAAACTTTCATGAAACTAACAGATGCCCAAAATACACTATAACAAAAACAATTTTTATCCTGAATAACTATGCGCATTAACAAAGTATGCTAGAACTTTTATTGACAGTAGTTAATCGACATTACATCCAACGTAGCTAAAGACTTTAGGGACATTTATAGAGAGTATTGCCAGAAAATATATATTTAGTGGAAAATATGTTGTAGTGATAACTATTTCTTTCTACTTCTTTCAATTGAATTTGTGGACTGTAAACTTGGATACAACTCGCCAAACTATCTTTTCGAAAAAATGTTAAGCAACATGTCTTTTTCTTCTTGATTATTATGAAAGTAAGATTGTCTTTATTATTAGTTGTGGATATTTGTGAGTTCAGTACTCACAAAATTATAGTGTAAGATTTTGATATGTTATGTATCAATATTTTGATTTAGAGAAAATACTTAATTACTCCATGGAACTTATACCTTTTTTTCAAGTAGACACCTTAAGTTTGTGAAGGTCCTATCACCCCACGAAATCATCCAAAAGCACGATAAATATATCATTTTTTCAACATCAGCGCTCTCAATCGAAGCGCGTGTCCACACCTCCAACCCATTTAATAAAGGTCGGGTTTTATCCTAACATATTCATGTTTTAACCCAAAGCCTAAGAAAATTTCAACCCATTTCACTCTCACCTAACATCGTCTCTCTCTTTGACCGATCAAAACCCTAAGAATCTTCCTGAGGCGAAGCTAGTCGGGACATTGCTAGTGGAAATTTATTGAATAGTGGTGTCGAAACGAAGCACTGAAGGCTCATAGGTTACATAATCTTTCAAAATTTTACATTGTAAGTGAAATTGTAGTGATTAGTAGTTAGTTTATCGTACATTTTTTGATGTGTTTTTTGTTTGTCATCATGTTGTTGTTGTGTATATTACTCATATGTATTATTGGGAAGTTGGGGTTGTTGTTTTCGATGTTATTGTTGTTGAATACTGTTGTTATAAGGTTGTTGTTGTCGATGTTAGGGTTGTCGAATATTGTTGTTGTTGGGTTGTTGTTTTCGATGTTAGGGTTGTCGAATATTATTGATGTTGGATTGTTGTTGTCGAATATTGTTGTTGTTGGGTTGGTGTTGTTGAATATTGTTGTTGTCAAATATTGTTGTAACTGTGTTTTCAGGATTTCTTACAATATTGGGTTGGTGTTGTTGAATATTGTTGTTGTTGAATATCAGTTTTTCTGAGATCTGTTTGTAACTATGTTTTCAGGATTTCTTACAATGCCATTTGTTCTTATAACTTTGAGATGGTATCATGGGGGAAAATAGTGTTTGGTCCCCCATCTAATCATGTTGGTGGGTCTGTGACTGAATTTTTGAAAGTAGACACTAATCGAATATCTTATTTTAAACTGAAAGGCTACATAAAGGACTTAGGATATACTACATATTGTTCTGTTTTTATTAGATATCCAATCGGTGGCTTTTTAGTCAAAGTTAAAAGTGATAAGGTTATTTGTGACATTTTTTTCTATGTTTAAAAATGGGGATAGAATGGATGTTTATGTTTGTCATGAGGTAAATGAGCGATAAATTGTTCCATTGGCTTTGGATTATGTCACCCATGTGAGGGACAGTGGTGTAGGTGGGGAATTTTTTTACATCTTTTAATGAAGTTGAGTATCCTAGCCCTAATTTTGAACCTTCTAGTCCTCCTTCTAAACATTTCAATCCTTCATCACAATCTTCTAATCCTCTTAATGAACCTTCCAACACTTCATCTCAGTCTTCTAATCCTCTAGGTGAACCATCTAACACTTCTTATCAACCTTCTAATCCTGCTGCTGAACCTTCCAATCTAAGTGTAGAAAGTTCAGATGATGAATCATATGAATTATCAGATTGTGAATCAGATGAGAGATCTGAAGTGTATAGAAGTGAAGAGAGATTAGATAATGATGTTCATGAAGAGTAAAAAGAATTCAGGGCTTTAAGAAGGCATTTCAACAGGTTAAATAGGAGAACTAGAGGCACGACTACAGAACGAGTTCATACTACTGAAAAAGGCCTAAATATAGGATATGATTAAACAAATGTTGGCAGCAAAGATAATTTATTAGGTAAAGTTAGGGGGTGATAAACCTTACTATCTAAGTGATAAAGCCCCTAGTTTTGAATTAGAAGAAGAAACAGGTTGGGGAGATGGTGAAGAGGTTGAACAAATTGTTAGAAAGAAGAAAAAAAAATAGAGTTGTTTTTTATCCAACTTCTTAGAAGATCGTTTGGGAATTAAGTCTTGTGTTTGCAAATGTAAGAGAATTTAGGAAAACTGTAACCAAATATGTAGTCAAGAAAAAATTCAAATTAAGAAATATGTAAATGAGCCTGGAAGAGTCAGAGTTAGGTGCTGCAAAAAGGGTTGTCCTTAGTTATTGGCTGCAAGTTTAGATAACCATACTATAGATTTTGTGGTTAAAAGGTACAACCCTATTCATATTTGTGTGTGTTCAACTCATAACTATTTGTGCAATTCAAGGTTTCTAGTTGCTAGATACAAGGATAGAATAAGTGAGCAGCCAAACATCAGAATTATTAAGTTGCAAGAGCTTATTAGAAAAAAAAATGGATATTCAAGTTGGAAAGACAACAGTGAGAAGAGCTAGAGCTAGAGTATTAAAAGAGATTATGGGTGATCATACTGTTGAGTATGGAAGAATTTTTTATTACAGAGATGAGATTTTAAGAACAAATTCAAATAGCATTTGTATTATTAAAGTTGGAGAAACTGCTGAAATTGGGCATATAATTTTGAAGAATTTTTATGTGTGCTTTCATGTTTTGAAGAAAGCTTTCTTTGGAGGTACTAGGAGTGCATTGACCTAGATGGATGTTTTCTCAAAGGGGTGTGCAGAGGCGAGTTATTGGTGGCAGTTTGTAAAGATGGAAATGATCAGATGTTGCCCATTGGCTGGGCCGTAATTGAGGTTGAGAATAAATTTACTTGGGCATTATTTTTGACTCTACAGAAGGATGACCTTGATCTTGTAGAAGGACAAAAACTTACCTTGATTACTGATATGCAAAAGGTATGCCCTTGATTATTAATTGAATATTTGGTTCACATTAATGCTTTTATTTTATATACTTTTTGATTCACATTAACTATTTTATATGTTTATCTCTGTGTTTAATAGAGACTGAAAATTTCAGTGCTGGACTTATTACCACTTGCTGAACACAGGATGTGTGCTAGACATGTCCTTGCAAATTGGTGCAAATATTGGAAGGAATAGAGAGAAGAAATCTTTTCTGAAAGATTACAAAATCTGCATTTGAAGCTGAATTGAGAGATAATATAGAGGCTATGAGAAAACTGGGAAGGGAATGCTTGGATGGTCTTATGGAATACAATGTAGACTGGTGCAAAAAATATTTCAAAGAACATTGCAAATATGACTCAGTTGATAACAATATGGCAGAGAGCTTCAATTCATGGATACTGTCTGCAAGATACAAGACAATCATTACAATGCTTGGAAGAGATTAGGGTAAAGATAATGAAAAGAATTGGTCAATTAAGAGAGTTCTCAAACACATAGGTCACTGATATTTCACCCATGACTTTCAAAATTTTACAACAAAACATTAGTAAGCCAATGTAGTATAACATATCATGGAATGGAGGAAGGGGTTTTGAAGTTGTAGACAAAGGTTTTACACAATGTGTAGACATTGTTAGGCGCAGTTGTAGTTGCAGAGCTTGGTAGCTTAAGGGCATACCTTGTCCTCATGGTGTTGCTACCTTACAATACAAGCAATTTGAACCAATTAATTATGTCGTCAACTGTTATAACAAACAAACCTACCTAAACACATATGAATATGTTATCCAGCCAATGAACAATATGAGTATGTGGCCACCATCTATTAATCCAATAGTTCAACTACCTGAAGTTAAGCAGTTGCCTGGAAGTCCAAGTAAAGCTAAAAGGAAAGAGGCAAATGAAACAAAGAGAACTGGTAAGCTTAGCAAATGTGGAACTGTTATGACTTTGTAGCAATTGTTATACAAAGGGCCACAATAAAAGAGGTTGTCCTATTCCTCCATCTGTTCCAACTCAAACTGCAACAACTTCTACTTAACCACAGGTAATTGTATCAATTTTCATTAATATTTAGTTGAATATATACTAATATGTTGTGTTATAATAATCAGGCCAATGAAATTGGTAGAGGAAGAGGGAGAGGAATGGCCAAGGGAAGAGGGATGTCTCAAGGAATATCTAGTTGAATATATACTAATATGTTGTGTTATAATAATCAGGCCAATGAAATTGGTAAAGGAAGAGGGAGAGGAATGGACAAGGGAAGAGGGATGTCTCAAGGAATCTAGGAGAACACACATGCAATGCCTCAAGGAAGACAACACAACACACAACTAATGCCTCAAGGAAGCCAGCACAACACACACACAATGCCTCAAGGAAGGGCCAGAGGAAGGGGCAGAGTAAAGAATGGGAGCAATAGAAGTGAGATGCCTCACCAAAACCAAGTGAATGAAGGCACAAATAGAGGAAGAGGCAGAAGAATAGGTATGCCTCAAACAAATCATGAGAATAAAGGTAGTAATAGTGGACAATCTTCAAGACCTTTTAAAAGGCCAAGGAAGTTAGGATTTGGAGTATTGGTTGGTGATGATGATTTTACAACTGTTAATGTAAGTAGAACTGTTTTTTTGTTGGTGATGATGATTTTTCATAACCTTTATGGTTTATCTATGCAACCTGGAATGCAAGGTAGTAGGGTTGTTGACATTGGTACAAGAGTTTCAAGGAGGTCTGATGAAGTTACTGGAGATATTGGATATAAATCACTGGAAGAAAAAACCAGCCATTACGAGTAATAGACTTCAACAAATGAGGGGCGAAAAAATAAATCAAACAAGGTTTGCAACTGTTGCTAAGAAATAATTGACTTTGGAGTTGTTTTTTTGTGTGTTTGATTATTATTGTGTTATGTACACTTTTCTTGATATCAAATTATATTTTGGTGTATTTTTGGATATCAATGGTGTTTTGCCTAGTTTGTTTATGCAACTTTCTTCTTTTTGACATATAATCAAGTTGTATCAACTTCAAACTTTCAGTAAGAATAAAATGAAGTACTCATTTTTGTCATTATGATTAGTCTCTTTTGATCAAGTATGAACAGAAGTTGGCAGAAGAGATTACAGTGTTGTATATATTGTTAAATGGTCATAAATATCACACAAAATAGAGGCATTACACAATCAAACATCAAAGACAACAACAATGTATTACATAATGAAACATTAACGACAACAACATTACACAAACTAATACGTTTTCCTTAAACTAGACAAACTTCCAATATATTACACAACCAAACATAAACGAAAACAACAACTAACAACTACGGCAATTTCAATGGCATACAACTACATCTTCCAACATTCACATTCTTATTAATGCCTAAAAAAAAACTACGACAAACACTATGATAAGTTTCCAATTCAAGATGCTACATTTCATCTTTTTCTTCTTGATTAGTTTATCATGACATACTTGATCACCTTTCTTCTCCAATAATTTCATCTTCTTCTCTTTAATATTATAGAATTGTAATGCTTCTTTCAATTTCTTAATTCTATTCGTCAATCTTGAAATAACGGACTTGAATCATATATTAATCTCCTCAAGATCCCTCAATCTAAAGTACTTGCATGGATTTTTCTAAAATAGGCTATACACAGTGAATTTATTGAGACACTGGACAAAAAAAAGTAAAGAAATATGTATCGAACTTACATGAAAGCGTGAACAGGACCAAAATCTTCTAGCTGGGTTGTCCTCAGGCCACGAAGTTTGCAATTCCATCAAGTCTCCATGTTTACATTGCATTGTTAAATGCAACATTGGATCGTTCTCATCATTACAAATGCGATTCAAGCTTGCATTTGACATCTCTCCCTCAAAACCTAATCACGGAAATTGATTTTTCACAATTTTTTTATAAAAAAAAAAAGAAAAAAAAAGAGAAATTGCAATCTCCAATGGCAATTATGTATTTCCTCTTTAATTTATAATATCTAGTTGTGAACAGTCCCTTCAGATGTCACCTACTACTTGATTGATCATTGCATTAATTCTTTGTATAACTGCATATTATGACCATAAAAATAACTGTGGTTCAATTTCAAATAAGTTGGAGTTGGTAATATGAAATCTAAGCGATAATAATGACTATTATGAGACAATGAGAAAATAACTCTATAATATTAATAATTTTATGGTCATTTTTAACATATACATGATACGACATACTATAATAAAAAAGATATTGATGGATGTTCAAAAGTAAGGAGCCGAATATCTTCCTTTTGAATTTAGTTAATTATGTTCTTGTATGGACGTGGAGTGTGATTTGAGTTTTTTTGGTCTCTTCTTTAATCTTTGATGTTGTTCTTCTTAACTTCTTGGAATTTAGAAAATTTCGTTATTTCTGACCAACTATTTCTATGAAGATTTTTCTTAGACTTTATTCTTATACTTAAAATCTCTCTGACTCATAATTTTGTATAATAAAAATAAAAATTAAAAAAATATAGCACTTTAAGATTTCGAAGGAACACTTTGCCTTAAGATAACAATCAATATATGTATCGAAAATACAAATCTTACCGAATGATCATATGTAAACTTAATAAATACAATCCCCTGCAAAACACGAATAATTTACCTAGTGATCATAAAATAGAAACGAATCAGTACATAATTATTTATTATTATTAATTATTTTTTTTTAACTAAATACTCACAATTTTGAGGTCAATACTTTTTTCCTTTTTGGGCCTTAAATCCCTACATTTATCTGTTTCAACTCAGCTCCCATTCATACTCTTCTCCTAATCGTCTCCAAAGAGTAAAATTTTATTCAGAAATGGCTTCGTCTGCTTTAATTAGCGATACTCAGTCCTGGAAGGATTTGCGAGTAAGCAATTTTCACAATTTTATGAATATGAATTACTCCTATTTTGTTATTAATGTGAAATTTCTCTTCAATCGCAGGCTCATGTTGAAGAAATTAACAAAACTCATTTGCGTGATTTGTTGAATCACACTGATCGATGTCAATCAATGATGGTGTATGATACTTATTTGCTTTAATTCAATGTTTTTTTTGAAATATTTTTGATTTTAAACCTAATCAAATCAATGTATAGGGAGTTTGATGGGATTCTGATCGATTACTCGAGACAAAGAGCCACCCTTGATACATTGAAAAAGCTCTTCAATTTAGCTGAGGTTTGTTTTTTTTTTCTTTATATGAATCACTTTCAGCTTAATTAGAAAGTTAACCTCGCATTTTGATGCAGGCAGCACATGTTAAGGAGAAGATTATTCGGATGTTCAATGGAGAGCATGTAAGCCCAGTGCAATCTTATTTATATTGAAGAATAGTTTGTGATAGTTTCAGCAGGATAAGATAACTTTTTTCTTCAATAAACTGGATTAAATTCGAATTTTGTGAATGTAGTATGCTTATTTTTTCTTATATGCCAAATGGAATCATCAGCATCTTAAATGTTAATTGAGGAACGAGAATATTTTGTCAACATACTAGATATAATTGAGGAACTAGGATATCTTCTAACTCACAAAGGCTTTTTTTTTGTCAGTATGTTTGGTCCTACGAAAAGCCAAAACTTTTCATTTGAGAACTCATTAAGCACTTTGTATTAGGATTATAAATTTGCATTTCCTCTATGTTAGTAAAATATAAAGGGTTTACTTGTTGTCTCCTGTCTACAAACAGTTTTTCTCCTTCAAATAATAGGAAATTTGTCAATTCAAATATTGACCATCAATATGGGTGTGCTCTAATGACTAGGGGACACTGATAAAGGATCCTTAGTTAATCTGATATTAGCAACTCGAATCTCACATAGCTATGGAGAAATTACTAGTTCTTACAGTATTTAGATTCTTTTTAGTTATCCTGTCAGCTAGTGGTTTTCCATCATTATTATTTAATCTTTCTTGTAGATAAATAGCACAGAAAACAGACCCGTTCTTCATGTTGCACTGCGTGCTCCAAGGGATGCAGTCATAAATAGTGACGGGAAGAATGTTGTTCCTGAGGTTTGGCATGTACTTGATAAGATCCGAGACTTCTCTGAGAGGGTTCGCAGTGGTTCCTGGGTAATATTAATCATCAAAGAGATTCATTTAAGCAATACCGCTAAGTTTCTAATCAAGAGGCAATTCTTGATAGGTTGGAGCCACAGGAAAAGCATTGAAAGATGTTGTAGCTGTTGGTATAGGTGGCAGTTTCTTGGGCCCTTTGTTCGTACACACTGCACTTCAAACAGGTATGTATATGACCCTCTCATCCAAACAAAAGCTATTCATTTGTTTTGCTTTCTTTGTTGTCTAGTTTTTAACTTGCCAAATGTTAAACTTTTAAACCTGGCATATTACAGAAGCGGAGGCTAGTGAGTGTGCAAGAGGGCGCCAGTTGCGATTGTAAGTGTGAAGGAATTATTTAAACCAATTTTTGTTGCCGCCCTGCATCTATTGCCATACATGTTGTGTCCCTCTTTAAATAGTCCAATATTTCTAGTTTAGAGCAAAGAAAACGCTCTCTTTCTGAATTGTGAGAATAGTTATATTTACATTTCTTTGTGGTTGCAGTCTCGCGAATGTTGATCCAATTGATGTAGCCCGAAATATAACAGGCTTGAATCCTGAAACAACTCTAGGTAAATTAATATTTATTGATGTTCTTTTCCTACAAATAGAGAAATGTAAATATATCAGACTTATCCTTGATAATATCTTCTTGTCTTGCTTGAAGTTGTGGTGGTCTCAAAGACTTTTACTACTGCCGAGACAATGCTAAATGCCCGTACAATGAGGGAATGGATCTCCTCTGCATTAGGGTAAGTGTGACAATGTTTTTTTTCTTACAACTAGAGAAATTTATTAATATTTAATGTTATACTTTAGAACTATTAATTTTTATTCTGTGCCTTATTATGGGAAGTATTGACAGTAGAACTGATGGACCGTAGTCTGTATCTCTGTCTGAAACTGACTATCTAGCCTGAGGTGGTTACCTTGGATCAATTGTACATGAAGTTAGATTAGCCTGCTTGACTTTCCTGGTTCTAACAAAACCCACAGTAGGTTAAAGAGAATGTTGGTGTTGCCGCTTCCATCTGGAAAGATATTAAGAGAAATTCAGTTTTGGCATGTTGCTTTCTACCACATTGTTTCAAACGAAGTTTTACCATAACATTTGTAAGGTGATATGAAGCTACACAAAGAGAAACCCAGGTTCATCAGTTATGGTGTCACACATTAATTTAACTTTTTTCTAGAAGGCACATTAATTTAACCTTTTAGTGACATATATCTTTAGTCCATTCTTTGTTGACTTTTCCGTTGCTGGACGAATCTTAATTTGGTAAAGAAATCCTGATAATTCTGAATGATGACTGCGTTGCGACAAGCAGAAGAACTACAATATCTGGATCAGAAGGAGAAAAGACAGTGAAGAAAGTGATGACCTTGGAAATAATTATGAGGATGCCATGATGGTCATTGAGGGTGGATGATGCAAAATTATCGGAAACAGGGGGGTGGGGGTGGGGGGAGAGGGACATGCATATGATGATAATAATTGAGCCAGATGCTGATCGATGTGGAGGAAATAGAACCTCTAAACTCACTGGAGATTCAGGAGGGGAACGACAGAGACGTCGATACCACTCTCGAAGTGCAACAAAATATAATTAAGCTGAGCAAACAATTTGGTATTTGCTTTAAGGGGTGTGTCACCTCTTTTAAAAATATTGATAACAGTAGGCAGGCAAGCAGACGAGGCACAACAATCCACAAATAAGAAGAAAGGCATGAATGAATTAAAAGGGCTGGTGTTTGATATGAATTCAAAAGCAATGGTGGTAGAAGCAAGGGGAAGGGAGATACTAACATAAGTCAATGACATTAAAAGTGATTTCATGGAACGTTAGGGGATTAAAAATGAGCAATAAGCAAATGGATGGAGTGATTAGCAGTCTCATCCACAAATGGAAGGCTGATTTTGTGTTTTCAGGAGACAAATTGAGAAGGAAATATTGAAGATAAGGTTGAGTAATTATGGGGGAAGAGGAGTATTAGATATGCCTTGTTTGAGGCAAGTGGCGGTGGTGGGGGTGGGGTGGGGGGTTGCAGATTCTCATCCAAAACTCAGGAATTCCACTAGTACATGACTGGGTGTGTGCTCCCAATTGCAACAGGATGAGACAAGAGGTGTGGGAGCTGTTAGGGTCTGTTTATTGACCTTTGGGTATTGACAGGAGATTTTAATGTGGTTAGACACCCATTAGAGAAGAAAAGAGGACCTGCAACTGAAGCACCACTTCTAAGACTGAATTTGTTGAATTCATTGATGATATGAAACTAGAGGAACCAACTCGGGAAGGGGGATAGTTGACATGCTTGAATGTGGAAACTAATACAAGCAAGATATACTTATGCTCATGTGCTCCCAAAATAATGCATTCTTTGGTTGCTTTCTTTCTTGAAATATCTTTAAACCTGAAAGATATTCATGCATAAAATGATACAAACAGCTAATTCAGCTGACAAGAAACTACTTTTGATATTTTGTTGACCAGTCCAATTCCTAGAAATTAGGTTAAACCCGTGGAAAGGGAGCTTTGGTAAAAAACATGAACCAACCAAGCTTCCATCACCTGCTACATGATTTATTACTGCTATTGTTATCACCAGCTAAAAAAGGCCTAGCAAATGAAATATGGTAGTTCAATTTTACATCAATCAGTATATATTGAAAGGATCACTTAGTATTGTTTGGTATACTGGTCGCTTGTGCACCTATTGAAGTGCATTGGCTAGTGCTTATTTATTTATGATGTTGGATCGGTGCTTATTTCTTTATGATGTTTAGTGTTGGTTTTGTTGTCACAAATCTTTGTTTGACTCGAACCTCCCTTTTCTGGGGGATTCTTACTTTTTTAGACCTCAGGCAGTTGCAAAGCATATGGTTGCAGTTAGTACCAATCTTAAGGTGGGTTATCTCCTTTGCTCATCTTTTTTTGCGTCATTTGAACCACTGCTTGCAGTAAAATCATACTTATTCAAATTTTTTTTGCCTTTGTGGGATATAGTATCTTTGAGTTTAGCTTGATTTTGATAGTGTATCTTTGTTCGAAACAAGGATCACAAGATTTCTGACTTGCAACTTGCAAAGCCTTTGACGTGATATAAAGTTTTAGATGTTAACTTGACATATATATTATATTAGTTGTAGACAAGGAAAATTCTATGTGATGATCGAAAAGTTAGTTTGATAGAGAAAATATCACATCACTTCCCATCTGAATAACTTTTTAAAAAAAAAATTAAAAAATATCACATCACATCCCATCAACTTCAAAATTTTGATATTCTAATGATTTTGAATTCTTGAAAGTTCTGAAAGTTTTGTAGAAGTGGAATCTATTAAACAATTATTAACTTTCCAAGAGTGGTATAAATTGGAGGGGTTATCAGAGTACATCAAATTTTTGCTCTAGATAAATCATGATGAAGTACTGGAAACAGCTCGGTTGTAGCTAAATCGGTCAATTTTTATCCCGAAATGTAAATGGATCCTGTTTCATCGCCAGATCAACATTAATGACTGTTAGAATTACTAAGTCCTAAAAGGTTTTCCCCTAATCAGTGCATTTTGTAGAATGCCTTTTCTTTTTTCATCGGTTGCATTTTGTAGAAAGGAATAAGGATACTGCATCTTCTTCTAGTTTGTCTTACAATTTCCCTTGTCTAGTGAGTAATTTGTTAATCTATTGTTCCTCCTACAAATTTAAACAATATGCTCCTTCTTGAACGTTTGGGCTTTGTATCCAGGGAGGACAGTGTAATTTTATTTAGGTGGTGCTTTGGCTAGTATGATCATGCATATTCAAGTGTTACTATTATATCTGGATTGTGTATACAACACAGCCCTTCTACTGTTTTTATTTTTAATTATCCATGTCATCTGTTATAAGCGGAAAGACTGGGCAACTTTATTCTGCTGAATTCATCTGTTGTATGGATTGAGGGGTACATTTTTTGTTGTTCATAATAAAGGATATCAGCGATTTCTGGTTTTACTAGATCTTGAATTTCATCACTGAAGATACATTATATATTAGCCCACGATTTTTTTACTGAACGTATCAGTTTGTAACAGCTCGTAGAACAATTTGGCATTGATCCAAATAATGCATTCGCTTTCTGGGACTGGGTAGGAGGTCGATTTAGTGGTAAGTCTTTTTAAGAGTATCATGGCAGATGCACACAGATTTTGCTATCAAATTTTGTTTATCTAAAAATATATATTAAATGATTACTTAACTAAAAATAAGGGAATTTATCAAATATATTTATTGTAATCCTTGTTTTGCAGTCTGCAGTGCAGTTGGAGTATTGCCTCTTTCTCTGCAATATGGTTTTTCCATTGTTGAGAAGTAAGTAATTTGCAGCTACCTTTGCACATTGATCCTTCATGTTATTTTAGTATCTGATGCACCATTGATGTTGACCACATACGTCTAAACGTTACAGGTTTTTTAATTGTATACTCTGCCCATGATATATCGACAGGTCAAGTATAAACCATATCTGCTGATTAGTTGTATGCATAAGATCTGGTCTTTTTTATTTCATAATCATTACCTCGAGTATATGGTGAAAAGAAAGACTGGAAACAAATTGCCACCTTTTGCCCCTGGCCCTTAGTGATGGCAGGCTGCACTTCTTCTATTGCATAGTTTGGTGTCTCCATCTCTTAGCTTAAATATTAGGATATTTGCCAACTTTATTGGTTTGGCGGATTAACTTTCTACATCAAGAGAACACTATATATCTGAAGGGTTTTGTTCTTCCAAAGAATTGGTTGTCTTAGGGTAGCAGCTTCCTTAATTGTCATGTTGCATGTTAGAGGCGTTTCATTTTGCTACCCTTTTTTCTTTTACTTCTGCTTGTGCTGCTTTAATAATTTTTTCTGACATGTTCTCTACGTGTTAAGATTTCTGAAGGGAGCTTCGAGTGTTGATCAGCATTTCCTCTCAGCACCATTTGAGAAAAATATACCTGTATGTCCCTGCTCATAGAAACTTATGTTTATGTTCTCTCTTATACTTAATTGTTCTGTTCTCTTATGCGTAGTGCTGTGATATTTCTGAAATGTTCAGTTGGTTTACCCTGTGATGTAATTAGATCAGTGAGCGGCGCGTTTTGCCTTAGAGAGTTCAGAAGTCCAAACTGAGGGGCTAAGTGAAAACACACACTTCACAAACAATAAATATTTTGTCAGATTGTTTGATGCAAATGTACGTGTGTGCTTATATTGATTTATAACCTGTCTACTTGTGTTTCCTCCATATCTTAAGACTGGTAGCTTCATTCTACTCCTAGCCAATGAGGTGCTTTGTTGATTAAGTTTGCATCTGTACCCAGATATTGAGCCAAGCCTGTACCCTTGATTCGTTGTCGGATTCAATTTTCCCAGAGCAATCAAACGGTTTGTAGTTTTAATTGCATGATCAGCTGTTATAACGATTGGGACGGTTCAGACTTCAGTGACTTCTAGCCTGGTCCCGTCTGGCATGTTTGCATTCTGATTATTCTTACCAACCTAGTGAATCTGAAGTTTTCCCTTTTGTGGTTAAGCCTCTTTCTCTGTTACATTTTTGTTTCATAAGGATCAAAGGTTTCCTAACTCCAGGCTCTGTTACACATTTTATACATACACTTTGTTGCCTCTTTATTTCTCTGCAATGAATCCTCTTTCGCTTTATTTTTCTATATTTCCCTCATTCTCTTCATACTTCGAACTCTTGAAGATTCTTTTGCAATTACTTGCACCTTTGGTTATTGGATTATTACGCCTCAATCCCAAGCATTATCTGCTAAGAACAACTTTATATTCTGCTTTTCTAGTCAGATTTTTGATTTGCTTATATCACATCACTAAACTCTATTGCTTGATTCTTAATATCACATTGTTGTTTCAGGTGCTTTTAGGCTTGCTGAGTGTGTGGAATGTTTCATTCCTTGGATATCCAGCAAGAGTGAGTATATTATCATTCTGCTTCCATCTGGGGTATCTGGTTGACTCATCATTACCATACTAAACATTTGATACTTCAGGCAATATTACCCTATTCTCAAGCACTGGAGAAGTTGGCACCTCATATTCAACAGGCATGTTATTCTAACTTGCTTGCTTGCTTGTATGTTATTCCAGATGCCATACTTACATCCTTTACAAAAAATTGATTGAATTCAGGTCAGTATGGAGAGTAATGGGAAAGGGGTGTCAATTGATGGTGTCCCTCTTCCTTATCAGACTGGTGAAATTGACTTTGGTGAACCAGGGACGAATGGCCAACACAGCTTTTACCAATTAATTCACCAGGTAGCATAAATTTCCAGTTCCAACACTTAAATGTTTTTTCCTGAAATTATGCCCATTCTGTACTTGATTTAGGCAGGTAACATGTGTCAACTTCTTCTTGTTCAAGATTGTATTAACACTTGCAGTTTGTTGACTACATTTTTATCTTATATACTGTTCAACTTAATAAAAATGTAATCGTAGAAGCTTTATGTCGTTATTTTGCTGTTGTAGGTGTTGGGATTATGTCATTGAAATATTTTGTGCGAAAAGCGGCTCTTAGACAAGAGCATTGCTCTTTTGTTTGCATTAAGAATCTTCGAAAGCATATTAATGATATAATCTGAAGAAGACCTACAAGGTTATTAGAAAGTTCCATTTGCATTCCTGTCCCACACACTATAGTTTCGACATGCTATGTAATATATTACGTGAATTAATTTAGGAGATTTGTAACTCTTGTTGTTATTAGGTGGTGCTTTGGTTCTTCATTTAATTATATTTTGGGATGTGTCAGTGGAAGGATGTCAATTTGGGAGGTTCTAGGGATGGTTAGCGAGGACGATCCAAAACTCAACCACCTCCCCCTCAAACAACCACCCCAAAAGGAAAACTGAAAGAAGAAAGGGGTTCCAGGGGTGTCATTTGAGTGGAATTAGTTATTTGTTTTCTATTTGATGATGTTACCTCATTTTATCATTCTTCTTAACCTTATATATTTCAGCTTTATACTCTTTTAAGATAAGGTACAGATCATATGTTGCTTGAATGCCATGCTTTTTCCTTGAATTATTTTTTGTTCTGATTGTTGTTAGTTAAACAAGTGCTCATGTATCTACTCTTGGTATGTTTAGTTCTTTTTACAAAATCTCACTTGAATATTGAACACCATCTTCCTGGAATTTTCAGGGCCGTGTTATTCCTTGTGATTTTATTGGTGTTGTTAAGAGTCAGCAGCCTATTTACCTAAAAGGTACCAATCCCTTTTACTTTTTATCTTTTTTTTTTCCGTCTGGTCTGATGAGCGATATATAAAAAGTAATCCTTCTTGTTGTGAAAGATAGTATAGAAAAGTTTATCATTTCCACTAGGATTGGTACAAATAACTATTCTTGTAGCTGAGGTGGTTATAAACCACGAGCTTTGCAATGGAAATTAAACAAGTTAAAGACTCATGACATATTCATGAAACGGGCAGTGAATGATAATTTACAATGGGACGAACTAGGGCAATCAACGAGATAGGTTATTCTCTAAGGATATACTCTTATTCAAGGTTCGCTTCTAGGTATTATTGAATCTTGTGAATTCGATAATTTTTTTTTGGTAAGTAAAGATTTTGTTACCAGTTACCACCAAGTGTGATAATTAAAAAGCAAAAAAACTGGCAGGCTATGGGACAACCCCATGTCTGCATGCTCCAAAACTTCCTCTTCTATCCTATACAACCAGTACTATGTACATACTAGCTAGAACAAGCTAAGGATAGTAATTCAAGCTCTAAAATCCTCTTTAGCCTACTATCTTCTATCCTATACAACCAGTACTATGTAAATACTAGCTAGAACAAGCTTAGGATAGTAATTCAAGCTCTCTAAAATCCTCTTTAGCCTACTATATATTGTACCTCTGTTATGTATCTCTTGGACCGCTCTTCTCAACAGAATATTAACTTCAGTTTTCTGATTTGAAAGATCAGAACATTCCTCTCATGCCACAAAGCATAGATACAGCATGCCAAGGAAAGCCTGTAGAGATCTGCAGCTGTACTACCACTATTTGCATACGTACTAGCCCATTGAAGCTCCTCTGTCCATCCCATAGCTCTTCTTCTAATCCCTTGCCACATTAGTAGTTTTCCCATATAGTTCCTGCATACGAGAAATTAGATCATTAATTGCTAACAGAGATTCTTCTTTAGAATTAGCTCAATTTACATTAGATAAAATAATGAAAATATAGCATACTTCTGCAAGGTGATGAGATTTGTTCAATGAGAACTTCATGCGGATGTTTTCTAACTTCAGTTCAGATCAATAATTTTAAGTACTTCCTATTACTTAGAAGGATTACTAAATATGAACTGAACCATGCAATGTGAAGATGTCACACCCCAAACCTGGGGAGGCGCGATCGGCATCAGGTGCTTCACTTGACTGGGAGAACCGACTGAAACCACACAACTTCAAGACTCAAAACCACAGGAAATCTGAGCTGACAATCCGCCATACACAACACTGGCTACAACAGTCGAACATCTTCATACATCACTCCCTTGGTACAATCACTCATTTGCAACATCATTCTACCGATATCTCATCCATGGGTGACATTAAGCAATAAGATTAGACTCGTTAGTCTTCGATGGCCTAATTTAAACACTATGAAAGTGCGTTTGTTACAAAAGATATTCATCAAAACACTTCTCTTTTGATTAACATGCAATAACGTTACTTCACAATTTCTTTAGAAATCCACGACAAGTTCTAAGCATTCAACAAAAGTTAAAACTGGAAGTGATAATCACTATACCATATCCATCTATGTCCTATGAGAAAATTACTTCGTAGAAGAGAAGTACATTGCAAATAAGAATAAAAACCTAGAAAACACTACAACCAACTTCTCAATCCAAACTATTGTATTTAATTGATCATCGACGGCAACTCTTCGAATCCTCATGTCTCCAAGCGAGGAGCCTTCCTCTACATCTTAGGTCAAAAGTCCTCCCAAGTTGTGCTTTCCATGTATTTTTTTTTTGGATAAAGTGTGCTTTCCATGTATTTATACCGTATAGAAATGACCTTAATGAACCAAAGCAGGACCGCACACGCCCAAAATTAGCATAGCACGCTGTGCTAAGAGTAAAATCCTGAGACTGATTTCAACAACAGATGGCCCAAATTGACCTTGCACAATGTGCCACACGATGCTTGGCATGCGGTGCCAAGAGGGATTTCCCAAGACCATAATTTCTGCAGTTCTGATCCAAAATTGCCCTGGCACCTTGGGCCATATGGCGTTCAAGGGTAACTTTGGGTCTTTTATTTTTTCTTGTCAATTTTTCTCGTGCACACTTAGTTCTCGACCCATGAGCTTGACTTTGGTTAATTTCCTAGAACTTCTATTCAGACTTCGAAGCTTCAGTTCATCTTTTTTTGCTCCAAATTAGTTTTACTGGAGAACAAGTCCTACACAACACAACACACGTATTAATTATGTAATGCTCAGATTTTAGCTGAAACACAATTAAAGTATTCAATTTTAAGGCAAAAGGCAGCTAATACGCGACTTTTCTAGCCTAATATCATGGTCTCTCATTCCCATTTTACGGAGGAAGACAAAATAAAACATTGACACCTAGGTTACAGTCTGCTGCTTATTCCATTTGCTTCCCTTTGTCTAATTTTGGGCTACTCATTTTCAGATGAAGTGGTGAATAACCATGATGAGCTCATGTCGAACTTCTTTGCGCAGCCAGATGCCCTTGCTTATGGGAAGGTGAGACACTTTTTCTTTTTTTTACAATATACCCACCGGCTACCACATAACGGTTTAGTTAAAATTAGGAAATATATCTCATTCAATTGATCATCAGTATCAACTTTCTTCACAGACACCAGAGCAGTTGCGAAAGGAGAATATTCCTGAGCATCTTGTTTCTCATAAGGTAATTCCTTCCTTATTTGATGATATTCTGCTATACTTAGAGGTCTTATTCTCAAACTCCTACAATATCTTGCAGACATTTTCTGGAAATCGACCTTCTCTAAGTATACTACTTCCATCATTGACTGCTTACAATATTGGACAGGTATGAGATATTAGATATTAAAGTATTCTACAAGTGTTTCTGAGCTTTGAGTGACACAGTATGTCCTACGTGTTGAGTTTGTACCATTGTATAAGTGACCGTGTGAAACTCACTGCTACCTTTCTATTAACTGCATCAATGATTTTCAATGAATTTTGTTTGTCACTAATGCAAGCTTAGTGCAATGGGCTGCCCATTTATTTATTTTTGAGTGGTAGAGCTTAGGGGTAAAGCGTGAGAAGGAATAACTTACTGCTTTTGAAAGATACAATGAGGTGATTCCTTTGAGGTCGATTGATATTACATTTTGCCAAATAAATTTCTTCAATGAAATTACCAGATAAAATTAATTAACTGAAAAGCTAATAAATTGCTACTTACAATGACCAGTTGAATCTTGTACTCAGTGATCTTAATCTCTTTAAAAGTTCCATGTGAAGCTAGTCTATGTACATTTCTCCAATCTCTTCTCTTGCTTCTTTACCGTCAATAAATGACTTGATAGTATATGTCCCTTAGCTGGTATAAAGTCCGACGTTAGGACACAAGCCTTTCTAATTTGCTCCTATAGAAATAGATATAAAAAAAGATGCAGAGGGAGAGATAGCTTATTGCAAGTAAAATTCAGAGCCACATTTCTGTTAGAAAACTAACTCATAGATCCCTGATGTTGGGATTATGCATCTCCTTTATCCTGAGATCTCTGCCGTAGTTCTTTGCAGTTGGAGAAGATGCTAAAAGGGCGGAATAATTATACTAGTACTACCAAATTAGTCTGTGAGAGGAGCTATATTTTAGACCACCTTTAATTATAATTTGACAGTTGATGAACTTGACACAGTGTTTGCAAGTAGTAGTATTGCCTGTAGGATGGTGAGAGAATGGTCATTATATTTTCTCAGACATTTCTTTGTCATGCTTGATTAAAGGAGATTCCTGTTTGATTATGGTGTTTTCTCAAGATAATATCTTTCATCTTGACCTTTGTCTTCATTTTTGTGGCATGCTGCAAGTAGCGACAATTATCCTCGTGTAAAGACACATTCCTCTTCTTGTGATCCCTAATCTCATCTTAACGCTATCATCTTTCCTTTCTTTCAGTTACTGGCCATCTACGAGCACAGAGTTGCAGTCCAAGGCTTCGTATGGGGTATCAATTCTTTTGATCAGTGGGGTGTGGAGCTAGGAAAGGTACTTCTAAGAAAATGCCTTAAATTGAGTAATTGAACATTCTATAATACCAATATAATACTGAGTACCTTGTTTATTAATGTCCTCTGCAGTCTCTAGCGACTCAAGTTAGAAAGCAACTTCATGCATCTCGTAAGAAAGGAGAATCAGTTGAAGGCTTCAATTTCAGCACCAAAATGTTGATAACAAGATATCTCGAGGTATGACATGATTTCGTTACACCAAAAGTGGAAAAACCCTGGGTAACAAGGTTGCTTATGGTTGCCCAGCAAATTACCCAGATTGTTGCATGGAAGTTCTTCTCTCACTTTTGGAAATGCTACTTTAGAAAATGAGATAGACAATTCCAAGCTTATCTATAAAGGAAAAGAAAAGAAAAGTTGACTCCTTTTTTGAAGTAAAACAGGCAACATTCAGACATGTTTATGTGTTTCAGTTAGTAGGCAACACTAAACAATTTTCATAGCTGCATTGATCTCCCGCTAAAACTTCCTCTGGCCTCTTTTGGTTAACTCTTTTATGCTTAAATTCTATTTTTAAGATTTCTTTTTCTGGACATTAATTCCAAGAAGATTATTTCTATGTATTCTAGACTGCTTGCCCATTTCGTGGGCATTGACCCTTGATTAATCGTGAGTTTGTAAAACATAACCATCTCTATTTTCCCTGGCTTCTGGTGCCATGAGGCAAGTGCAAGAGTTCCATGTACTAGCAAGAATATGGTGGTACAAACATATCGGATAGTGATTCATATCACTTGCAGGAGGGGTCGCTTGGTATGGACCAAGGATGTCCCTGGGATTATAATTCCACATTGCATATGTGATAGATTTATATCATATCAGCCAAGAACACTGACCAAACACGGATACATGTAGTTCTAAATTTTATACTAGGACCAAAAGACCCATTAGTGCCTGAGCCTTGACAACCCACCAGAGGATTCATTGCTTTTTTATGATAAGTAGTTTATTTCACAATTTTGATGTGCTATTGAGTCCTTAACACTTGGAGACTATATTCATTGGAGGTTTACTGGAGTTTTTTGTTTTTTTTTGGCAGGCAAGTGCTGATGTTCCTTCTGATCCTTCAACTCTTCTGCCAAATATATGAGGTATGTTAAGAATCGGGTTTGATGACTACGGATTAACGGAGGCCTCAACTTCACTACCAAGCAAAATGAACAAATTTTAATCAATCAGTTTTGAAGTTTACATAAAATTTTTGGTGTTGTATGGTCACTCATCTGGGCAAACATATCGCTGCAGTTGTATCAATAAAATTCAAAGCATTTATTTCTGGTTTCATTTATAAAAATAATGGTCTTTTAACTTGCAAGTCTGTGTCAGTTTGTGAAAGTGAACTAAGTATTAACCTGATTGTGAAAAAAAATAAAAATTCAATTGAAAACAGATGTTTTTTTGAATCTTCGACATTTCATTGTTAAACTTTTACTTCTTTTCCAAGAAAACACAATTCAAATGCTAGCTCTCACATACAGTGTCAGCATGGAACTTAGAATGCCAAATTGAATAACTTATAAAACCTCAAACAAAAGGAAACGGAACGAAGGGAGTGCAGAAATATTCATTAGAACTGAAACCTAAAGGACATCAATGGCTTAGAAAAGGCTCTACAGAAGAAAAGCAGGAACCCCAGGCACAATATGAAGTTAAACAGACAACTTATAGGAATATCAACAGCGAAAAATGAGATGTGGAATCACTTGGAGTTCACCGCTGCTTCTGTATCCTCTTGTCTCTAATGGGCAATTCAACAGGTTTCTGTGCCTCATGAGGATGTTCAGGACCTTTATACACCTTAAGATGTGTAAATAGTTGTCTACCAAGCTGCATAAACAGACACTTTAGAATGTGGAGTGGAGTATATAAAATGTAAAAAATGCAGAAATCTATCTTTTTTCTACTGGTTGTAATCAGTAATTCAAGACAAAGCAAGTGCAATCACCACCAATTCTGAGATCCAATGAATGACCTTGTCAATTTCATTATAGTGTAAACAATAGCCATACAGAAATGATGCAGGATTAAGGGTAAGGCATGTGTTAACCCATACAACCCTCCATTCGAAGAAGTAATACTCTTTTATGCACAAGTGTATCTAGGATCTAAAATCATTTGGTTTATATGTGTGTGTAGAGATAAATACTACTACACACACACACACAAGTATATTGTAATTAAGTTCCATGGATGCTATTGCTAACGGGAGATGAGAGATATTATTAATGGAGTCCCTAATAAGTGATAAGTGATACTTGGTCCCCAACATTATATGTAAATTGCCAAACATCTTCTTTAGGTTAATCAACATAAAGAAAACTCAGCACAACACAAATAGTAAAGCATACTGACCCTCCCTTTGGGAAGCATGCCACGGACAGCATGCTCAATGATTCTTTCAGGAATTCTCTGTTGCAGTTGATCAAAAGTCTCTACTGTCATCCCACCTGGTCTGCCGGAGTGCCTCCTATAAAGTTTTTGGCTCCTCTTCTTCCCAGATACAACAACCTTCTCAGCATTAACCTTTTTTTGGTGTTCAAGTAAAAACAGAAAATATTTTACTGTTAAAGAGAGCTGGAAAGTGTCAAAGTTATATAATGCTCCAGATGTAGGGTCAAACAATCTAATTTTCTTATTTACCCAACTAATATGGCATTGACACATGCCTAATGTGTAAACCTTAGTTAAGTGAGGAGTGATCAGACAGTAAGCAGCAGCAGGTCCCTATGCACACAAAGGATTTCATCCAAGTTGAACAAACACAAGTCTTTCAAATTTCAGCCTAGATAATAGGAAGTAAGGTTCACCTGTACGTTTCTTATGCAACATAAAAGATTTCATCGAAGCTGAATAAAGAACCATGCCTCAGGGAACTCGATGTCATAGATGCGAAATAAAAACTGAACGTACTAGCAACAGGTATTCGTTGAAAATGACCACTCATAAATACTAATCACAAGGAAATAATCAAAACTTAGTGGATAACGTATCGCGTCTGTACAGTTGTCAGCTTAAATACCAATACCAGGTTCAGATCCGTTTTTATCTTTCAATGATCTTCTATCTAAGACTACATAACATGGTCCAACATTCTTAAGTATTGAGGATATAAAAGCTATAATTGAAAAAGTAAAGAGTAGGATGTTAAGATATGACACCTGGATTGCCTAACTCAACCCCCAAAAATTAATTCACGAAGGGTGTTTGTCCAAGTCCATATAAGGAGATCAAATTCCCATCCCTCTATCGATGTGGGATATCTTAACACACCCCGCACGCCCAGATCTCAACTGAAGCGTGAACACTTCTAAATGGGAATCCATCGTAGGTGAACAACAAACTGGGATAGGTCTGACTCGGATACCATGTTAAAGTATGATACCTGAACTAACTCAATCCCATAAACTAGCTCATGAAGGGAGGTTAGGAGACCAAATTCCCATCCGTTTGCTGACATGGTTAATTAACTTAGCGAAAAACACTTACCACTATGACAAATGCACCCATATCAACACTTGGAGTGTATGTAGCCAAATTCTTCCCTCTCATATGTATGGCTATAGTTGATGCCATTCTTCCAAGAATTTTATCACTGGCATCAATGATATACCATGGTTTATCAGTGTTCACATGGTCAGCAGCCTTGGGATACCATGTCTCATTCCAAATGTCCTACACACAAACAAAGAAAAATCTAGTTATTTCCATATAAATCAAACACAATATTTTCCCCCCAAAATTCGATATAACCTAAAGTTGCCATTTTTAATCAGTAAAAAAAAATAAAAAGAAGTTTACAGGGCCATCGATTTCAGATTCTTCAAACATCCATCGCTGGTCAAGAGGAATATATGCAGCTTTGTCTTGGCACCGAATTTGAGCGGTCCGATTGTTCCCGGAAAAGGTTAATGACGACGGCGCTGCCATGGAAAAACCCAGAAATGGGGTTTTGTTAGACAAGGATTTTGGTGAAGGGCAAGTGAACATTAACGAACAATAGTAGTGAACTGCCATTCTCTGTTACTCTCTCTTTAGCTCTAAGTAGATAAGGGAACAATACATACAGAGCTATAGAAATGCATAATAAGCAAAATTCTAATATCTATTTATACAAAAATAAATTAAAGTATATTTAAATGCAGATACTACAACAATATTACTCCCTCCGTTCATTAATAATTGTTATCGTATTTTCTATTTTTAGAGTCAAACTATAAAATTACAGTGTATAGTATTTTTTCTATAGTTTTTGAATATTTAAAAAAAATTGTTTAAAATATTGAATTAATGAATCTAATTTAATTTTGGAAATTAGTCAAATTAAATTTCGAAAAGCGCAACATGACAAATAAAAATAGACAGAGGGAGTAATAAAAATAGAGTTGTAATTATCTATTTTTAATTTACCTGTTTTGGGGGTCGTTTTGACTTGAAAATGTGCATGTTTGCCCCTCGGAA
The DNA here is from genome assembly GCF_001406875.1 of Solanum pennellii. Taxonomy (NCBI): domain Eukaryota; kingdom Viridiplantae; phylum Streptophyta; class Magnoliopsida; order Solanales; family Solanaceae; genus Solanum; species Solanum pennellii. The sequence continues at coordinate 4,762,671 of NC_028648.1, forward strand.
CCAACTGGCTCCATTACTAAGATCTTAATGGACGTCCATGAAAAATTTCAGCCAAAACCAAGCCAGAATCTTCAATCACGAAAACTCCATGGATTATAGCACACAGAGATTAGTAAAAATTGCCTTTCTACTTTCGGGCTCGAATGAACTTGAAAATGCGCCTGTTTGCCCCTCGGGATCAAGTGACTCCATTACTAAGGTCTTAACGAACGTCCATAAAAAAATTTAGCCAAAAAAAAACCGAAATCGTGAACCACCAAAAATTCATGGACTAACACACGAAAATTGATAAAATCTTGTATCACCTGCTTTGGGACTCGATTTATTTAACTTGAAAATGCATATGTTTGCTCCTCGGGACCAACTAGCTCCATACTAAGGTCTTAACGGACGTCCATGAAAAATTTTAGCAAAAATTCACGGATTATAGCACATGAAAATTGATAAAATATGATTTTACCTGCTTTGGGCTCATTTGAACTTTAAAATGCGCTTGTTTGCTCTTCGGGACCAATCAACTCTTTTATTAAGGTCTTATCGTATGTACATGACAAAATTCGACTAAAAACAAGTTGGAATCCCAAATTATCAAAAATATATGAACTATAGCACACAAAATTGATTTAAAAAAATGGTTTTACCCACTTTGGGGCTCATTTGAACTTGAAAATGCGTTTGTTTGCCCCTCGGGACCAAATGACTCTGTTACTAAGGTCTTAACGGACGTACATGAAAAAATTTGACAAAAAACAAGCCAGATCCCAAATCACCAAAAACTCATGGATTATAGCACACGAAAATCGAAAAAAACTGTACATGTTTTAAGGTTCGTTTGAACTTGAAAATGCATTTATTTTTATCTCGATACCAACTAACCCATTACTAAGGTTTTAAAGGACGTCCATGAAAAATTTAGGCAAAAAACAAGCATAAATCCCGAATCACCAAAAGTTTGTGGGCAGTGACACAAAAATCAGCAAAAACTGGTTTTACCTACTTTTGGACTTGTTTGAACTTGAAAATATGTATGTCTGCCTCTCGGGACCAACTGGCTCCATTACTAAAGTCTTAATGGATATCCATGAAAAGTTTTGGCAAAAAACAAGCCAGAATTCTTAATCACCAAAAATCCATAACCTATAACACACAAAAAAATGATAAAATATTTATTTTACCTACTTTGGAACTCGTTCGAACTTGAAATTGCGTATGTTTGCGCCTCGGGATAAATTGACTCCATTACTGAAGTCTTAACAGACGTTTATGAAAAATTTCGGCCAAAGACAAGCCAGAATCCCAAATTATTAAAAAATTCATGGATTATAGTACACGAAAATTGATAAAATCTTGTTTTAACTTCTTTGGGGATCGTTTGAACTTGAAAAAGCACATATTTACTAAGGTCTTAACAGACGTCCATGAAAAATTTCAGCCAAAAACATATCGAAATTTTGAATCACTAAAAATCCATGGACTATAGCATACAAAAATTAGTAAAATTTGGTTTTACCTGTTTTGAGACTCGTTTAGACTTGAAAATGTGCTTGTTTCTCCCTCGAGACTAACTAGCTCAATTATTAATGTTTTAACGGACGACCATACAAAATTTCGGCCAAAAACAAGCCTCGAATCTCAAATCACCAAATCAATGGACTATACCACACAAAAATTGGTAAAATCTTATTTTACCTGCTTTTGTGCTCGTTTGAACTTGAAAATCCGCTTGTTTTTCCCTCGGGACTAACTAGCTCCATTACTAAGGTCTTAATGGACTTCTATGAATTTTTTTGAAAAAAAAACAAGTCTTAATCACGAATCACCAAAAATACATGGACTGCACACGAAAATTTGTAAAATCTAGTTTTACGTGCTTTAGGGATCGTTTGAACTTCAAAATGCACTTGTTTGTCCCTCGGGACCAACTGGTTCCATTGCTAAAGTTTTAACAGGTGTCCATGAAATAATTTGGCAAAAAACAAGCCTAGAATCCCGAATAACCAAAAATCATGGACTATAGTTAACGAAAAATCAGTAAAATCTTATTTTACTTGTTTTGGAGCTTGTTTGAACTTAAAATGCGTCTATTTTACCCTCGGGACTAACTAGATCCATTACTAAGGTCTTAACGGACGTCTATAAAATATTTCACGCAAAATAAAACAGAATCTCGAATCACAAAAATTCATGGATTGTAGCACATGAAAATCAGTAAAATCTTACTTTTCTACTTTGGGCTCGAATGAACTTGAAATGTATTTGTTTGCCCCTCGGGACTGAGTGGCTCCATCATAAGGTCTTAATGAACGTGCATGAAAAAAATTCAGCTAAAATCAAGCCGAAATACTAGACCACCAAAAATGCATGGACTAGCACATGAAAATTGGTAAAATCTTGTTTCACCTACTTTGGGACTTGTTTGAACTTGAAAATGCACATGTTTATCCCTCGTGACCAACTAGCTCCATTACTAAGGTCTTAACGGGCCTCCATGAAAAATTCCGGCAAAAAACTAGCTGGAATCCCAAATTACCAAAAATACATTGACTATAACACACGATAAAATCTAATTTTACCTGCTTTAGGTCTTGTTTCAATTTGAAAATGTGCATGTTTGCCCCTCAGGATCAACTGACTCTATTACTAAGGTCTTAACAGACGTACATGAAAAAATTCGGCTAAAAACAAGCTGAAATCTCGAATGACCAAAAATCTATAGAACATAGGAAAATTGATAAAATCTTATTTTATCTACTTTTAGGCTCGTGTGAATTTAAAAATGCATCTGTTTGCCCCTCAGACCAACTGAATCTAATACTAAGGTCTTAACAGATATCCATGGAAAATATCGACCAAAAACAACCCTGATTCTCGAATCACTAAAGAATCGTATATTATTGGACATGAAAATTGGTAAAAATGTGTTTTACCCGCTTAAAGGCTCATTTGAACTTGATACGCCCGTTTACCTCATAAGACAAACTAGTGTCATTAGGACGGTCTTAACAAACGTCTATGAAAAATTTTGGTAAAAAACAAGTTGGAATTTAAAATCACCAAATCCGTGGACTAAAGTATAGGGAAATAAGTTTAATCTAGCTTTACCTACTTTGGGGCTCGTTTGGACTTAAAAATACGCTCATTTGCCCGTCGGGACCAACTGGCTCCATTACTAAGGTATTGACAGACATCCATAAAAAATTTTTGGCAAGAAACAAGACGTAATCCGGAATCACCAAAAATCCATGGACTATAGCACAAAAATCAGTAAAATTATTTTACTTGCTTTCTGGCTCATTTGTACTTAAAAATGTGTTTATTTGTCCCTCGGGATCAATTGACTCTATTACTACAAACTTAAACGGATTTTCATGTAAAATTTCAGTCAAAAATTGATCAGAATCTGAAATCACCAAAAATCTTACTTCTACAAGTGGAGAAACAACAACTCACACCAAAAAGGGCCATGAGTGTTGATCATCCAAAGAAAACATGAGCCAGACTTGTATTGTGAAACCTCATTACCATCGACCTATTCATTAGAGAGAAGTTGAGGAGAAAAATGTTGAACACCCTGTTAAAATCCTATTAATATAGTAGCACATATAACAATAGGTCCTTTTTTTTATTAGACCATTTTTGCCTGTTCTTTTTTAAAGAAAAATTTAGCTAATTAGTCAAAAAAATCAACTTATTTGGTGATAAACTCCATACTTTGATAATATTAGTAAACATGTCAAAAATGTCATTATTTTAAATATAAAAAGATATTCTGATACAATTCATGTTTTCTCTCTCATATATTACACGTGTCCCTATATTTCGGTAATTGACTAAATACTAAAGTCTTCTAATTATGTTTTTTTCAATTTTTCTCTCTAAGATTAATCCAAATCAAATATCTCCTGATTTTCAGATTCAATATATCTTTATTTTCATTTATTTTCCTTTAGTTTCGTTTCAAGATTGGATTTTAAAGATTAACATTGATTTGGGTATGCATGTATATCATATTCTTTATTATTTGCTTACTAATTTTACTGTTGTTTAAAATCTTTTTGATTTGTTGTAATTCTTAAAACCTCTTTTAGGGATTGATAATCCAAAATTCTCTCTTCAATTGATGATTTCAAGAGAGTTACTAGAGGTATCAGACAAAATAATCAAACTTCACTGATTTCCCATCATTTAATCTATTTTTCACTCAAGAAATAAAGAATGATGTAGGTTCCGCTTCTAAATATATGGAGGATAGACGACAGGAAAATTGCAGGACTCTTTCGGTGTGCAAAATCCCACACAAATTCATAACGATGAAGATGAAGAAGACCAAATTGTTGGAGAAGAGGTATTTTATTTTTTGGCATGTTTTGTGTCTTGCATGTGTTAGTTGAGTTTGTTTCATAACTTTTAAGATTCAAATAAATACATGTTACGATGCGTTTGTACTATTATAGAATATATTTGGAAGTGTATATGGAATTTTGATTTTGTTATAGTTAGTATGTATTTTTGTATTTCATAGATTTAATGTATTTTGTATTCTGATTTTTCTTTTGTGTTAGTTATGTCAATGTACCACATATTATGCGTTTGATTGTGCTACTTACTATTATCGAATAGATTTGGAAGTGTATATGAAATTTTGATTCTGTTATAGTTAGTATGTATTTTTGTATTTCATAGATTTAATGTATTTTGTATTCTATTTTTTTTTTTTGGTGTTAGTTATGTCAATGTACCACATATTAGGAACCATATGTGGTTTTTGTTTTCCACATTGATACGTATTCAGTAAATTAAGTGCGCATTTACAATTTTAATTTGATGTTTTTTTGTTCGTTTTGGTATGTTGTTGTAACTGTGTTGAGGTTGTATTCATTAGTCATTTATTTTTGTTGTGTTATTTTAATTGTGGTTGTATTCCAGTATATTGAAGATACAATTAAAAATTTTACATTACATTTGATTTATAACAAGTAGAGCTGCTCCTTTAGTGTTTTCATTTTTTCATTTTAATATTATTTAATTGTTTTGAATTCAATATGCCAGGGGACTACTTATGATTGCAAACAACTACCAAAACATGCACCCCACATTCACTGCATAGTAAATCATGACATTAATACCCAGTTGATTGACAAACTTACACAGAAGCAGTATAAATAGTTTTTTGAGACAACATGTTTTGGTCAGTATATGAAAATCAGAAAATATGTTGCTCAAGGTCAAATTCACAGGTGTTGTATGTCACTAGAAGTAGAAGCTAGTAGTAAGCAGACTCTTGCCATCAAAGTTAATGGAACTATATTAAAGTTTACAATTTGGACGTTGCGCTCATTACTGGATTAAACTGTGTTGGTATTGTAGATGATTTCAACTTTAACACAGAAGAACCTAATAAGCTTATTGTTCAGTACTTTGGTGGTAATGAGTTCATACGTAGATATGATTTGATTGATAGATTCAATGATAAAGTTTGGGTTGACAATGAAGATGATGCGATTAAGTTTGCAATATTATATTTCACCCATATGTATGCGTATTCTGGCGAGAAGAGATCATTGCGAATTCCTAGAATTCACTTTGATTTGGTTGAAAGTGATCGGTATATGCATTATCCTTGGGGAAGAAAAGCATTCGAGTGATTGTTACAGAGTATCAACAAGGTTTTGTCTTCTAATGGTCAATATTATAGAATATGTGGTATGCCTGTTGTCCTTCAAATATAGATATACAAGTACAGGTAAGGTTCAGACGAATTTTGCACAAAAAATCAGTGATCGTAACCCCCGAATTCTAAACTGGCAACAGTAGGAGAAAAACCTTGATTTAAAATGTTGATGAAAGACACATTCAATGATGGTAATAGAGAGGTATTGTGGATAATTAACGAAATTGTATCCTCGTAATTGTTTTCATTTCATGTATATCCTTTATTTCGTTATTTATTGTGTTTACTCTCGTGTTCAGATTAAATAAAAGAATATTGTCCCTTCTCTGATGAAAATTGTTGTTCTACAATTGCCACCCAAAGGTGTTGAAAATTCAAATGAAGGTGTTCAATTAGAGCCAAATGATGATATTGATGAATAAGCACTTTCTGGACAGAATTTAGACGATGATTTTGTCAACGAACCTCCACCATCATTGAAGCTTACAGGTAAAAGAAAAAAGGGGCAATCAGTATCACTTGCCAAAAGGTTAAGAAAGAAGCACTCAAATGTCGCAGATCAAATTGAACGGAATGAACAGCTTGATCCAATAACGAAACAGGCTGTGAAAAAAGCGGCGTTTTCAAAAGTTGTACGGAAGAAACATAAATTGTGTACTAAGAAGACAACTACTCGCACTTATGTGCCAACAATGGATTATGAAATACCATATGCAAGTGTGTCTCATGAACAACTTATGCCAACAATGCATATTTTTTAATTATAATTGCCTCAGTTGTATAATCAACATAGCAATTATCTTCAGTCCAATGTCCAGAATGCATAATTATAAAACTAATGCTCCCCATATATGCTTTGTAGTCAAAAAAAGAAAAATACACAAAGTCAATACTAGATACAAAAATCCAGACGTTACCATTAATTTGTATCCAGAATACAAAATAATATAGTTACATTAGTAATTCGAATATATGATTCGAACATGATTCCTTGTATAAAATTGTGATGCATCACATATGTATTCTGTTGGATATACAATATTTTATACAAAAGTTACAAAACAAATTCAAATCAGAATAGTCTTTATTTTTACAATAAATCAGTATATTTGTATTCGCAAACCAAACAAAGTCAACAAACCCAGAAAAAATAATGATAATTGCATCGTTAAAATACATAAAATTCAAAACGCAAATACATATGATTAACAATTATTTAAAGAAAATTGCATCAAATCATAATCAATTACAAATATATAAGGATTAATTAACTAATAAATACCTGACTGTATGTATTTTTTGACTTTTCTATCGTGTTTTTTTTTTCAAAAAGCTATTCCCCGGTTTCTTTTCCAAAACATAAACCTCACCAGAAATTTTTTGTAATTGATGAACATCATAAATAATGGACAGATTTATTCGTCAGTTTTTTAATATGTTGTAATTTATGATGAGAGCTTTAAGCTTCTGTTACTTTTTAAAAAAATTCTCTCTCCTAAATCGCTCCTGTTTGTTATATAATTTCTGTATTCTTTTTAATTAAATCAAATAATTAAAATATAATTAACATACATAATAAGGTAAAAATTTGACATTATCACTAAATATTGAAACTGTTGACACAATACCCTATTACATACTAAAATATTGACATTTTAAAAAATTTCCCCTTTTTTAATGCTTTTTCATTCTTTATGTTTCTGCCTTTTGGGCTTGCTACAACCCAACCAAATATTTTTGGGTTGATTTTTTGGTAACTTTTACATATAACAAATAAAAAATTCATATTTGTATACTATAACAAAGTTTGCATAATTACGCTCCATAGCAAACATAGAAACTGTATAATTTCGCTTTACATATACAGTTGAAGCAAATTGTATAAAACGAAGTGTATAAAACAAGAAAGAGANATAAAGACTTCTATTTAAATTATAGCCATTTTTAAGTCAATTTCAAACGAACAAATTTAAAATTTAGACATATACATATTTTAGTTTATTTTCATACATTTTTACATTAGGTTTAGGCTATATAATTGAACTTTAACCATTTTGGTATGATATTTAGGTCATATTCAGTCGATGTTTAATCATTTTTACGTGAACTTCTGATATTTATAGAACTTATGCTATTATTTATGCTTGAGAAATGTTGGTCATTGTTAACGCAAAATAATGGGAGTTATAATATAAAGGAGAAAAAGATATGAACAAAATAATCAATGTGTTACATATGTATCATAATCTAAATTTCTGAAAAGCACATATTCTAGCAACTCTTTTGCATTGTTCAAGTGATGGATGTCAATTATGGATGATATTATAATTGTTTAAATACCTATGCGACGAAATTGATGTAGAAGGTCAATTCTTATAATAACATAAAAATTTTCAAATTTGAGACTTTCAATTATAGAGATTTCAAATCAAATCGTCTAGGTTGTCCTGAACGTCAATCCTTGTGACAGTAGACAAAGGGTTACAAACTTAAATTTTTATCATGGAAGTTGCAAATCAAACCATCTGAGTTACCTGAATGATAAAATTGAAAATTTTGATATACCATTTGTTTAATTTGATCTCCACTTTATACGCCAAAGTCAAATCAATCTCGTAGTTACTTCACTTCTTATAAAAACAACGGATCAAATAAGTTAGGGCAACTTTCACATATAGCAAATAAAAAATTTATATTTGTATGCTATAGTAAAGTTTGCATAAAAAGTTGAAGCAAATTGTATAAAAAGAAGTGTGTAAAACAAGAAAAGAAAGACACTTGGGCAGAGAAGTGTATAAAATGAACTATATTATTATAAGTGTATAGAATGATTATATACAATTTGAATTTGTATAAAATGAGAAAGAGAGNATGAAGTGTATAAAACGAATTGTATTATTATAAGTGTATAAAACAATTATATACAATTTGAATTTGAATAAAATGAGAAAGAGAGAAAGACAAAAGAGACTTGACAAGGAATATACAATTGAATCGAATTGTATAAAACGAGAAAGAAAGAAGTTAGATACAATTTGAAAATTGTATAAAACGAGAAAGAGAGAAAGGCAAAAGAAACTGGGCAGCGGAGTATTTTTATTGTATAATTATAAGTGTATAGGACGAAAATATATGGACTTGCATGTGTATATATAATTTTCTCACGCTTTATACAAACAGAAAAACAATTTATACATTTCGCTTCTGTTTGTATAAGTGAGAAAGGCGAGGGTGGCGAGCGAGATTTGGGAGAGTGGCGAGCGAGATCTGGAAGAGGGGAACAAAAATATATGTATTTATACAATTTTCTCTGCTTTATACAATTAGAAACAATTTTTATACACTTGTGTTTGTATAAAAAGTGAAGAAGCGAGCGAGAGATTGGAGGAGAGTGGCGAGCGAGATATTTGGGAGAGAGGCACCTGACAATTTTTTGCAAACATTTACTATAGAGTACAATTAAATCAAACTTTAGCTACTCCATTTATTTTAGGTTATTAGTTTACTATTATATATAATTTTCCCTTTGTTATTAGTTAAAAACCCATTAGCCGGCCAATTAACTTGGATTAGGTAAAAGCTCTATTCATTTGTGGAATTATAGTAAATATGTTATTATTGATATTATATATTTGAATCGAAACAAGTTTGAACATGACTCTTTCAAACTTAATTTCTATAAAAATAAAAAAATCAATAATTTAATTTGTGTAAAATCTTTTGTTAGAGATCATATTTCATCGACTAAAGTGGTGTCCAATTCTTTGCAGTGTATAACACACCTCAGAGGCTCAGACTCTTAGTTGTGAAATGATTATTACATACCTACAAATTATTCGGATTTTTTTTTATTCTTTTTATCTGGTATTCGATATTTATTTTAGAGTCTGTTAATATGAATTCACACTGAAAATATTTATAGTAAATAGAAATTTCTATTAAGAGAGAAATGACCTCATTCACTGCATTATCATAATCATTATTCGTATCAATTATTTTAGACTTGATATATATATATATATATATTTGCTATTTTCTTTTAAAGATCATTTGGTATAAGATATAAGAACGACACCCTCATTATTATATTAATGTCACTATTTACTATATATAAGGATAATATTAGATGGGATGTATGACTAATAATATAGATAGAAAATACTGTTAAGCAAGAAATTAAAGAATATTAAACCCATTTTAATTCTATATTGCTATTTTTCGTTTATTTTTCTAGTTACGTAGTACTATTTTGCATGCAACTTATATTTAAGGACATTTACTCTTTTTGTATCGACAAGAAATTATACCTACTTTAATTTTATTGTTATTTTTCGTTTGTTTGGTAGAAAAATTAACTCATTCTAAAGTATTTTATTGATGTATCACTATTTTTTATTTATAAAGGAGAGACGTCTATTTTTTTTAATAAAATTTTCTACACGCGTATAAGCTAATGATGTTTACAACTACTGAACTTCTGTTATTTAGGCTGCTTCTCCTATCAATGCTTGTGTTCAAAATTTTGATTAAGATATTCTTCAATTTGTTGACATTATAATTATTTTGACATATATAATACCCAAAAAAAAACAAAAAAAAATATTCTTCATGGAATCAACACTTAATTTTTTCAAATTCTCTCTTTGACAATTAGTGAAAATCAATTAAAATTTCCTTCTCTCATACATTCCAATAAAAATTCCACTATTACCCTTCCAATAATACAACATTTCTTGTATATATGTGGTTGAAGGAATTAAAATGAATTGAAACATTAAAAAAAAACATTGACTAAATAATAAAATAAGATTTTTATGGTCCCATAAAATGTGAGAGATCAATTCAGTGATCTTATCTTGTCAGATAAAGGAGATTTTCCCACATGAATTTGCTAAATGCCATCACATAGTCTAATTTTCCTGCACATTAAACGGGTTATTCGATTCAAAAGTCTTTTTTTTATTATTTTCTTAAATGATGTATTAATTGAAAAAAATTGAAATCAAATAAATACCTAATTGACACTAAGTTGTACTTTGATCTCTGGAGGAGTACTAGTGGAATCAGCAAGTGGTGTAGTGTTGTTGTTGTCCATTTGCTGCTTCATGTTTTGTTGGTAATAAATTTGCCTCAACCTCTCTATTTCCACTTTCAATGCTTCTTGATGAGCTATATACATACGAACACGTGCATTTGTTAACTTTGAAAAAAATTATTTATATTTATATATAAAGAGATTAAAAATTATAAATTTCTGACGTCCGCACAACCAAAAATAACCACACAAACTTACCATCTTTAAACAATTTATCTTGGGCAAGAGCAGCAATTTTTTGCCTGAGGGCACTATTGTCAACATTTAGCAATAAACGTTGATGGTCCAAAAATGCAACTCTTGGTGACAGTACAGAAACTTCAGCCTTCAATAAATCAAACAAACAAAATAAGTGAGGTACACGTAATATTTTATTCGAACTTAAAAGATAATATTACGAGAAATTTAAGATGAAATTATGTGATAAATAATTTTACATACTTGAAGAGTGGTAACACTACGTTCGAGCTCTGATACGTACTGTAGTTTCCTCACCCTTGACCTTTGCGCGGATTGTCTATTTGCTAATATCCTGACATAATTACCAGGTTTTTTAAACTTCGTATTGAGTCATAATTACGATTTCATTAAGTATTATAATTAGTACCTTTTGATTCTCTTGGGATCAACAACTCTTTCAGAAGAATATTCATTATTATTAGTACTTGCATTTTGATTAGCTGTGGCTAATTCCTCATTAGTCTTGCATGAGCTTTCAACTTCCTCATTTTGATCACTCTTAAGCTGCATCATCATTTGATCAGGGCCGTTCATCTTTTTATCTTCATTAACGTTGATGTAATCGGACGGTGATGACGGGTTGGAACACGACATATCGTGGACGTCATCGTTAAACATGGACATGATCTGTTGTTCGTCATCGAATCTCTCGAATTCGTCGTGACCGTTAGTGGTCCCACCGGATCCCGGAGTAGTACTGGATAGCCTCCGGCATTCTTCAACCATGGGCGACTCCAGAAAAGCAATGGAGTCGCTCATTGATCTTCGGTGGGACCCACGCCTCGACGACATGTCGAGGAATTCGTCCGCCCATAAATTATGAGCGGACGGAGCTAAGTTTTCCATTTTTTGATGAAGCGAAAAATCAGGCCAATTTTGTGTCATGTTAGGCGCTCTTGGTGGTAAGTGTGCCATTTTCTCGCTTTTTCTTGTCAAAATCGATGAAATTTGAAGAAAATTATAATTTACTTTACACCAATCAAAGAAAAAGTCATTCAGACATACCTCTAACCGTTGTTGATCGAAATGAAATTAAATATATCGAGTTCAGTCACTTGCCTGAAGGAACAAAGGAAGTAACTAACTGATCCGATCAAAACAAACTCAAAGCTAAACGTAAGGGTGTTTTTACAAAGTGATGAAGTGAAGAAAATATGAACATTTTAGAAGAGAACATACACATGACATTGTTTCATGAGCTATCAATGTCTATAAGTTTGAATATTTGTCTCATTAAGAAGCAAAGAAAATTAAAATTTGTCTACAACATGATAAATTGACAAATTAAAGAGGGGTTGGGGTGGGGTGGGGTGGG
>NC_028648.1:4775468-4784125 GCF_001406875.1 Solanum pennellii
GGTATTAAGAAGGTATCACATGGGGAGATAGTTAAGACAGCTATCAAACAGCTGGTGGGAAGTTTGGAGTCTTAACTGTATTACTACAAAGTAGGAAATAGTTTAATAATATAGAGAACTTGCACCACATGTACCCTTGTGCTCATCACTCATCATCTAAAGCCTCTCTTAACTTCTTTTTCATTATTTTTCTAGTTCACATAAATTATTATCGAGCGTTTGACTTGAGATAAAATTTAAGAAATGAGAATGTTTCTTATATATATTATATACATTTTGAAATTTGTAATGGCTTAATTTATAGTCATTTTGATAAATTTGTTAGGATATTTAAGTTTACATATATTATATACATTTTGAAATTTGTAATGGCTTAATATATAGTTATTTTGATAAATTTGTCAGGATATTTAAGTTAGATATTCAAATTCAGTTATATGGCCTCAATTCTGAATAAAATTATTTTAATTAGACACTTTTGATTTCAAATTTTGAGAAAGAAATTTGTGCGTACTTTTATTCAGCGTGTGCGTGTATATTATCTCCTTTAGTTATGTGTGTCAACTTCAAGTAGAAAATGTTTGAGTTTTTACGATTATTAAAAGAGAATATGTATGAATAAATGAAATATAATTGTGAAAATTTACTTTTACCCTGTTTTATAGCAGAGTTTTATCATACAAAGATAGGGCGAAAATGCATATAAAAGTATATTTTATGTAGTTAATAAATAAATGACGGTACACATAAAATAATTCTCAAATTTTGAACTAGAATTATTTCATTTGAATACTTTAATACGAATTGATATATAATATATTCAATTGAAACATACAATTTAATTCTGATAAATTCAAAAGACTGATTATATATTAGTCAATATATCTTAATTAACGATAGAAGGGTCATCGATCAACTCTTGATAACCTAAACAAAAATGTATGTACATATTGAATATAATTATTCTAACAGATTAAAAAGAAAAGAGTGTCAGATAAAAAAATTAAAAGAGATGAAGAACCAATTATGTCACCCTAGTTAACATGCATAATTATGATTAAGAGGAATTGAGAAAGAACATTCCTCTCTACATACTCTTTTTTTCAAGCATAACTGTCATGCACGTGCTATTGAGCACTGCTTGATCAATGAATAATTAGATGACATGATTTTGAATTTTAGAATAATGATTTCAAGCGGTAACAGATCGATAAATATAATGTGTTAACAGATAAAACTTTAATAATCAGATATGATTCTATATATGTATTAGAAATTTATTAAGTAATATAACAATAAATTTCAAAATTATATTCGTAAAATTTTGGAATTGCTAGATTTAATCAAACTCGTAATTTAAAATGTGATTCTTCTGATATACGTTTGTCCATTCATATCATAGATAGAAGGCCGGGGATACTAATATTCTTCGCTTATAAATATATAAATAGGAGTGAGTCCACTTAACTCTGATCAATAAAAGAGATTTTATTTAATTTTTAAAAGATATAATTTGAATCCGATTTAATAATATTAAAATTTTTAGTTATGAGTAAGATAAATCGAATTTCAAGTAGAATAGTTTATACATGCAAGAAGGAATAATTAATTTTATCACTTAACGTGAATATCTACTATATATGTTCGATATGTTTGGGAACATTTATTTTATTATAAAGAAAAATGATATAAAAAAATATAAGCAAAGTAATGGAATATTAATGTGGAAGATGAGCTGTGGAATGTGAAAGAAGATATTATGTCTTGCCATGTGAATGTTTTATGCATTTTTTCTCACTTTGTCTCAAAACTAACTTCACATGTAGGCCAATATGTTTCTAATATATTTCTTTATTTGTACCTTCCTACCATATTCCCAATTAAAAACTAGTTGTCTTTTTTTTTTATATTTTTTTTTTAATAATAGGAGGCACTAGTCATGATTGTCAACAAGAGATTTATTACTTTTTTAGAGATTAACTTACTTTGTTGTGGTTAATAAGTACGATTAGATTTAAAATTTACGAGTTTAAGTTTTTTTTTATTTTGACAGAGGGAGTAAATTTTTTATTGAGTTAAAGTTATTGATTTATGAAGAACTTGTTAAGTTGTGGAGCCTGATTAATATTTGATGTACTGTCATATATTAATGTTCACGCGGTTTAACCTCCGCGGTGAGGTTGCCAGGGGGTTATGGGGGGCGGGAGCCCTCCATCCGAAAGGGGGGGGGGTTCTGTAACCAAAATTACTCTGATTTATTAATATATATATTTCAACGTCGTAGAAGTTTACTTACGGGGTGTTACCACGAAATATTGATTTCTCTCTTTCTTTCTCTACATCTCTCATCTCTTTCTCTTGAAAGTTCTTGTGTTTTTCTTTCATTAAGTTTGTGTGTGTAGATTCGATCCTAACAGAACTTACTTTCTATCCTTAAGATTTGTAATTGTCAAACCTTTAAGCAATGTACGCTAAGGCACAAAGGGTAATATCTTATTCACGTCAAATACTTACATTAAGCCAATATATATATATATATATATATATATGTAATTATCATATGTTTGAACATAAATTTTTTATTTTACCATAATTGATTAATATATTATTTTTAATTTTAGTAAGTCACTTAATCGTAATAAATTATATTGGAAAAATATATTTCATTACATATTTGATGGAAGATCAACATATTGTTACAATTTTACTAGTTATAAAAAAAGGGGGGTTACAAATTAAAGGAATGACAATGCTAAATATAACATGTCTATATACTTAATTAAAATATTTGTGCCTTGATCTCATTGTGAACCCAAAAGAAACTCATTTCCTAATCTATGATGTTGTTTTTGTTTAAGACGTGATAAAATTAATTTATGAAAATATTGTTTATCTTGATTTAATGTACCCGCAATTTGCTCATTTATTATTTTAGGTGTATGTCCATCTTAGTTTGGTCATTGAATCTTATTGTTCAAGCCATCTCAAAGTTTGAATTTCTTTGGACTAAATAAATATGTAGCTCAATTTGATTCATAAGAAATATTGTTAAAATATTTATTATAATATTTGATTAGTAAAAAAAAGAAGAAAGTTTCATTAGTTTTGTTTGGTAACTAAATAAAATATTAAAATTATGTAAAAATTGCCCAAATTGGACTATAATATATAATTATAGAATTTATGCTCTATGAGGCAATATTTCAATCGCTAAAGTTAAAAAAAATGCAGAACCCTGAATATGAGGGACAAAAGTTAAAAGACTATCTTAATTTAAGACAATTTCGATTTTCGTTCAATATTTTGTATAAAATTAAAAAAGCTATTTAAGTAGACATATTTTACTATCATATATATTATTACTATCTATATTTTTAAAGCTATTACATATTTTATCACTAAATAAAAGTTTACTATGTACCTTAGATACATGTATTTTTGCTACCAAACATACAAAAATAGAAAGATAGGCCAGTAAGATTGGAGAGGGAGGCGAACGAGATTCGTAGTACCCAGGTATAATATGTCAATCACACTAGAGACTTGCATGTGTATGTTCGTATCTGTAGTGATTCACATGTATCTGAGATACTAGATATATGGGAGAGTGTTGAGCAAGATTTGTCATGTATTCCAGATACACTACATCAAAATTGATATTTTGGTGGCAATTAATTAGCAATTGCCGCTAAATATATATTTTTAGCGACAAATAGCTAGCACTCTTTGTAAATATCCTCAAAGGTTTTAGCGACATTGGACCTAATGACACTTAAGTAATGTCCGTAAATGTTTTAGCTCTCTTTATTAACGTGTCTATTTATTACCGCTAAAAGTTATTTGTATTGTAATAATACATGCAAATCCACTTGGATACAATGTATCTGAAACAAATTACACGTAATTGAATTTAACCTCATATATTCAAGATAAATGTATATGAACGTATTTAAAGACATCAAAATATAATAAGATAGGTAATATTACAAACTAGATTATATATCTACGCAATCAACTCCTAGACTAGAGCTAGATTTAACAAAGTTCCCTATAAATTTTCATTCGGTTGACAGGTCTCATGCAAATGACAACTTCTAACTAGAAATCTTTTTTTATAAAATAATTTACTAATTAATATAATTAACCAAGATTAGTCTGCAAATTTTAAAATAATTAACTTGTATCATGCACTTACTGTTCATGTGATTTACCTATATACAACCCTATATATCAACCTATTGTCCTTTTTATTCTAATTCTTTAATTATGGCCATCTTTTCGTGCTCTTGACTATAGCTACATTTTCTTCTTGCACCTTACAATAATTTACGTATATAAGTACTCTTTAATTCCCTTTTGTATTACTTTTCCAGCCAACAAAAATTAAACCATAGTACCTATTTTATTTTAATTTTTGTTATAGTTACTCTCTTTTTGATTCGCGCTATATATAAAAAATATGCAAAAACCTAACGGATTAGCTGCATGCGCATCGTGCAAGCATCAAAGAAAGAAATGCACGGACAAGTGTGTACTAGCTCCTTATTTCCCCGCGGAGAAAATTCGCGAATTCAAAGCAGTACATAAGGTGTTTGGGGTTAGTAATATCACGAAAATTGTGAAAAACCTAAAAGAAGATGATCGGAGAAGGGCGATTGAATCGCTTATATGGGAAGCGTTTTGTAGGCAAAGAGATCCAGTTTTAGGCCCATATGGAGAGTACAAAAGGGTTTATGAGGAATTAAAGTTGTATAAAAGTCAATATCAACAAATATTACAAGCGGGGAGTAATAATAACAATACTGATAATAACGTTAACGGAATGATATATGATGCAACAACACAAGGGTTGATTAATGGATGGAATATAAATACTAAGAGGAATGATATTAATTATATAAATCATGATAATTCAACTGTGGAATCATGGTCATCTTATAATAATAAGATTATAAATCCTTTACATCATGTCCAAAATATTGAAAAATTAAGAACAGAAAATAGTAATGGCTCTATAGTTATTGTGCCTCAACAACAAGTCTATAATGAATTCAACCAGCAATATTTTCTAACAGGTAGAAAATATCCCTAGCAACATATATATTTTTTTCAAAAAAAAATTAGATAAATTTTATCGATTTATATATATCGTTAAAGATTTTTATACTATCAGTATATAGTTATTGTAACTCATTTTTACATGCATATATAGGTATGTATAGCCACTCACTAAAATAATAATTAAAATATTGGTAATACTTTTTGCATATGATGATATACCGAGAATATACATAATTAATATATACTTAGCAAGTATTGTAATTATTTTAATCGAGTAGACAAATATGTTAAAATATCTTTATTTTATGTCATGTTTGATTGGTCACGTCTATGTATAGTGCTTTCTAAGAAAAGATTTGTATAGCTTATAGTGTAAACGTGTCATGATATTCATATACGATTATAATTAACAGTAAGTCTGAATATTTATTTTTTATTTTTTGGTATATATACAGGTCAATATAATCCAATTAATTCAAAGCCAAGGGAAAGCATGTTGTGGGAAGACAACTCTTGAAAATCCTCAAAGTTTTTCCATTTTATTTTGTTTTTGTTTTTGGTTTTATAATGTTTTGTTGTTTTCTCTAGCCATTTGATTTGTGCATATATACAAAATATTATTGCACAATATCATATGTTCTACGGTCTCTTCAATGAGAAGTTAAATGTTATTTTGTGAAACATTTACGCTCTGTTTCGAGGGTAGTTATATATTAATTTATGATATATAGTATTATATTTTATTATATATTGTATTATTCATTTCATTTTATTTTTATTTATATGCCATTAACTATTTATATTTCGCGTCTCTTAAGAAACTATGTAAGTTTATCACTATATCCTTATTCACTGCATAAAAAATTGAGCTTTAACGGTAATTAATTAGCAATTGCCGCTAAATATGTATTTTTAGAGGCAATTGACACTCTTTGTATATATCCCTGAAGGCTTTAACGACATAGTCTAGACACTTAGCAGACTTTAACACTCTTTATTAATGTATCTTTTTATTGCCGCTAGAAGTTATTTTTGTGGTAGTAATCTAGTATTCTCTTGAAGTCAAATTTTTAATAAATAAATATTAATTTATTTATTTTGATTAATTAATTGACTAATTAACGTGAATTAATCATTCAATTTTTCTACGGTGTGCACTATTTGGATTAAATCGAGAAATCAAACAAAATCGAACCGAATTCTAATTTGGATTACTTTTTTGATTTGATTTTGGATTAATAATTTACTTTGATTATGTTTCTAATTATTGACATAATCGAAAACCGAAAAAAATCAAATCGAAAAGAGAAAATTTATTCTTGTTTGGATTGGGTTACACTTCTAACTGAAAAAATCAAACTGAAAAATCAAATACACAAGCATAAATTTTTCTATGTTGATCAAATTCATACGTTCAAGGCTAACTACTCTCAAGGATAAATAGGAAGGATGATATTTATGCATATAATCACACCAATTTGGCCGATACACAAATGAGACTTTTCATCGTTATCTAATTATAAGTTTAATGATACATTACGATAAAATTTAAATAATATTCAAAATAAAATATTTAAACTAATAATACAATACTTTGACGACCATCCAAACAAGCCGTAGTTAGTATAGTTGTATATAAGGTTGAAGGACAATAAACATGTGTATAAACTCATCTTTATGATTTATTAACTTATCATATCGTTTATGTAAACGAATTAAAGCCTATATATATACATATTCAAAATAGTGGTAGTTTAATAGAATTATTATATGATATATCGATAGTTTAACAGAATAATTATATAAAATTTGCCAATACTGAAGTAATTTATGTTTCCCCAAGAATTCAAATGTTCTTTTGAATTATTATTTTTTACTTTTTTAAGTTTATGAAACACAATTTTTGACTATACAAAAACACTTTTCTTTCTTATAAATTTGGCCAAACATCTTAATTTTCTAATTAACTTTTAAATTAATTCTTTTTTTAATTATGCATTGGCTTACAAATTAAATTCCTCATCAGGAGGAGTCTGATTTTATCCTGCCTAAATAATAAATCAAGCAATAAGTAATTTTCCCACCTAACAAATTTATTACAACGTTAAAAATAACAAGTTCCATGCAAAATGAAGTATTTTTGTGGTACAACGTTAAAAATGACAAGTTTAGCATATAATAATAATTTCAAAAACTTCTTTTTATTGACTTAATAATTTTAGTGGGAATGTTAGTTATTAGTTTAGGAGATGAATTGATGGGTTATAAGAATGGGTGAGAATCCTTCACAATTTAGGTGGAGGGATTAATCTCTAATGACTTGTTATATTATTAAAAATTTGACTTATTATTAACTGAGGTATTTGTGATCTCTCAAAATAATTACGGTGATATTTTTAATCCCAAAATATAACAAGAGAGTTAAATAATCTATTTTGCATAGTTCAAAAATATTTTTAATTCTTTTTCGTAAAAAGAATCTTGCATTTAATAACTAAAGAAAAAATGACTTCTTTATGGTGAGATCCTCTTTCATGTATTTTTTTAATAATGTGTCTAATCATGAATTTTTCATTTCGTGCTAATAGATAATCAAATATAAATATTTGTAGAGTATTTATTTTTATATAAATCAATATTTATGAAGGAAAATAAAAGAATCAATCC
This sequence comes from Solanum pennellii, assembly GCF_001406875.1. NCBI lineage: Eukaryota > Viridiplantae > Streptophyta > Magnoliopsida > Solanales > Solanaceae > Solanum > Solanum pennellii. The sequence continues at coordinate 4,783,197 of NC_028648.1, forward strand.
AAATTTATGTAATTGTTGTAAAATAGTTGGAGTGTCACGTGGGCCCAACAATTGGAAGGTGGCATCACTATTGATTGTGTATACATGCCATATGACACCTTCCCATTATTGATGTTAATGTATAGCTATAAATAGCCACTGTATGAAACATATACATACACCTTTGAAATAATATTACTTCCTAAATTTCTTCTTTTAGTATATTAATTTTAGTAAGTTTTTATATAACACGTTATCAGCACGAGTCTCTGCCAATTCAAGTAAAGATTTTAAAAGCCTCGGAGGTATAAATTTCCTTTTCTTAATAATGTCTAATCTCTCTAAACTTGAATTTCTTGCTCTAGACATATCGGGAAAAAGCTATCTATCATGGGTACTCGATGCAGAAATTCATCTTGATGCGATGGGTCTAGCAGACACCATCCAAGAAAATAATGAAGCATCGAATCAAAACCGTGCCAAGGCGATGATATTTCTCTGTCATCACCTTGATGAAGGTTTGAAAATGGAATATCTCACTGTTAAGGATCCTCTGGTATTGTGGAACAATTTAAAAGAAAGATATGACCACCTGAAGTTGGTCGTCCTTCCACAGGCACGTTATGACTGGATCCACTTGAGACTTCAAGATTTTAAATCTATCAGTGAGTATAACTCTTCCATGTTTAAAATTATCTCACAATTAAAATTATGTGGAGAAAATATCACTGACCATGATATGTTGGAGAAAACATTTTCCACTTTTCCTGCCTCAAGTATGCTTCTGCAGCAGCAATACCGAGAAATGGGATTTAAAAAATATTCCGAATTAATTTCACATCTCCTTGTTGCTGAACAACATAATGACTTACTGATGAAAAACCATGAAAGTCGACCTACTGGTTCTATGCCATTTCCTGAAGTAAATACGGCAAATTTTCACCAATCTA
>NC_028648.1:4787587-4841307 GCF_001406875.1 Solanum pennellii
TATCTAAGGGGAACTAGTGATGTGGGTCTGTTTTATTCTAACAAAGATAGTGCAGATCTTGTTGGTCATGCAATGCAGGTTATTTATTTGACCCACATAAAGCTCGATCACAAACAGGCTATCTGTTCACATACGGAGGTACTGCTATATCATGGCGATCTACGAAGCAGTCTATTGTCGCTACTTCTTCAAATCATGCTGAGATAATAGCCATTCATGAAGCAAGTAGAGAATGTTATGGTTAAGATCAGTAATACATTTTATCAAAGAAAGATGTGGTTTGAAGTGTGACGTCAAGATACCCACAATACTCTTTGAAGACAATGTTGCATGCATAGCTCAATTAAGAGGAGGCTTTATAAAAGGAGATAGAACGAAACACATTTCACCAAAATTGTTCTTCACACATGATCTCCAGAAGAATGGTGATATTGATGTGCGACAAATTCGTTCAAGTGATAATCTAGCAGATCTATTTATCAAATCTTTACCAGCCTCAACTCTTGAGAAGATGGTTCACAAAATTGGAATGCGAAAACTTAACCATCTGAATCGTGGTTTTTATCAGGGGGAGTAAAATACGCACTGTACTCTTTTTTCCTTAGTCTAGGTTTTGTCCCACTGGGTTTTCCTAGAAAGGTTGTTAATGAGGCAGCAAAAAATGCGTATTATGTATATCTATGTACTTTCTTTTACATAGATATCCAAGGGGAGTGTTGTAAAATAGTTGGAGTGCCACGTGGGCCCAACAATTGGAAGGTGCCATCACTATTGATTGTGTATACATGCCATATGACACCTTCCCATTATTGATGTTAATGTATGGCTATAAATAGCCACTGTATGAAACATATACATACACCTTTGAAATAATATTACTTCCTAAATTTTCTTCTTTTAGTATATTAATTTTAGTAAGTTTTTATATAACACTTCCTAAATTTTCTTCTTTTAGTATATTAATTTTAGTAAGTTTTTATATAACAGTAATGTATAAAAGTTTCTTTTTTTTCTTACAGAAAAAGATAATGGAACTAAGTTCATCATTTAGCTTATTAATCTCTTTGTAAATTCATAAATGACTTCTACGATGGATAATTTTATCAGTATTTCTAATATTTGTTATATTTCATTCTTCTTTGTAGTTTCACTGCGCGCATTATTGCAATATTTATAAATTTTTAATGAAAAACGTTTAGGGTCTTAGATTAGGAAAATTAAAACAAATCAGATTTTGATAAGTTAAGTATGTAATTACAAATAAATTATCTTTATATCATATGAATTTTTCATAGTCACTAACGAGATTCTTAATGTCTTCAATGCAGCATATTTTACTAAAAATGAAATTCATCGTAATGTTAATTACTCTACTTGTTTGGTTAAATATTATTTCTGAATCCGTCACCGTGAATATTGGAGTAAGCCAAGATTTCACCACTATAATGGGTACAATCTCAGCAGCTTCAAATCATATTATAAAACCTTATAATATAATATGACACTTTGTTACTGATTTCAAAATACATTATTTTTTTATTTTGTCTCGTACTCTTTTTTATCAATTATTTGTCTTCTTTTTAACTTTTTTTTCTCTAGCGCATTTGAATTTCGAAAACTGTAATAAATTTCTAGAAAAAAATTTATTATTTTCTCTGTCATTGACATTATATATTGGATTTTCATTAAATAATGTTAGTGTAGGCCATTTTAATATTATAAAAAAAATGTTTGCATTGCCACATTGACCATGGTTGTATTAGGATATATATTTTATTGGCTTTCATTTGTGGGGAGTAATGGGTGTTGGCCGTTTATGGCACTAAGTGCTACTTTACTCCGTTGGAGTTACTTTATTGGCAGCATTGGTAACATCCTTAGCAGTTGGTGGCCGTGAGCCTTTCATCCCATTTACTTCCTAGTTTTTATTCATCCATTATACCTCGTAACATATGTAACTCTAAGGCTATTTATCTTTACTATTTACTATACCATTATCTTCCTATTTATTGCTAGGAAGACTTCTTATTGTGTAAATAGTGGTGGTCTTCATTTGGTTTGTACACACAAAACACAAGAGAAAACAAAAAGTGAAAGAGTTAGTCTAAAAGAGAGCTCTTATTAGTTGAAGGGAAGTGTTCTTTTTTGTGGAGCTTTGAACTCAACTCTTGTCCAGAGTTGTTGAGTTATACTTTGTGAAGGTTGTTGTATCATGGAGGGGACAAGTCAAAGAGAACTACTGTTGGACCGGTGAAAACATTTGCTATAGTGGGCTTGAATCTCCTTAAAGAGAGTGAGATATCCGCGCCTCAGCCTGAAAAGATTTATTTCTTCATTTTATTTTCAATTGTAATCTTGCAGTTTTATTATCTTGTAAGTTTTTTCACTAACATTTTAAGGAGATTCATAGATGACTACAATTGAAAAAACCGCGAATGTCAAGATGGGAGACCTCAACAAGCCATTTCAGTTCAATGGTAATCATTTTAACAGATAGAAGGGCAAAGTACTTTTCTACTTGAGTCTTCTCAATGTTTCTTATGTATTAACCGAGAAGAATCCAAATAAAGAAGACATCACCTTTATGAATGATGATGAAACTATTTCTCATCAAGAGAAAGTGAAAAAGTACGATGGTGATTCCTATAAGTGTCGGTATTATCTACCTAATTGTCTATCTGATAATTTTTATGATTATTATGATAGAACTTACTCTAGTGCAAAGAAAATTTGGAAGGCATTGCAGAGTAAGTATGATACCGAAGAGGCTGGAGCGAAAAAATATGCAGCTAGTAGATTTTTTCGTTTCCAAATGGTGGACAACAAATCAGTGATAGATCAAGCTCAAGACTTCATCATGATTGTTGGAGAGCTTAGATCCGAAGAGGTTAAAATTGAAGATAACCTTATTGTTTGTGGCATAGTAGATAAACTTCCACCTTCTTGGAAGGAATTTCGAAAAACTATGCGCCACAAACAAAAGGAAACTTCTCTTGAAACCTTGATAATGAAAATCCGCATGGAAGAAGAAGCAAGGGGCCAAGATGCACTTTTACAAATAGAAGAGAACAATATCACAACGAAAGTAAATTTAATTACTTCGAATAATGTCACTCCTGAAACTCACAAAAATACTTATTTGAAGCCTAAGAAGAAAAAATTCAAGAAAAATAATGGTAGACCTCCCAAGAAAAATAATGGTGAAAATCACCAAGCACAAAATCAATAAGTTCAAGAAAAGCGACCATGCTTTGTTTGTGGCAAGAGTGGCATATTGCTCGATTTTGCAGATCAATTGGTAAGAGGCGATCTCCTTGGGAGGGATGTAAAGGAGCCATAGGTCACGGGTTCGATTCTCCCTTGAGGCTGCGAGCCAATAAGATCTGGAAACGTGGTTCTAAACCTCAGGCAAACGTTATCGAAGAACCTTTGTGGTGGTGATTACCGACATAAACATGATTGAGAAAATTGATGGATGGTGGGTTGATTCTGGTGCAAACCGTCATGTCTATTATGACAAAGATTGGTTTAAAAAATATACTCATTTTGAGGAGTCCAAAACCATCATGCTTGGTGATGCTCACACTACTCAAGTGCTTGGAAAGGGAGATGTTGAATTGTGTTTTACTTCTGGAAGAGTATTAACTTTAAAAGATGTACTTTATACTCCTTCCATGAGAAAAAATTTGATGTCTAGTTTTATTTTTAATAAAGCAGGCTTTAAACAGATTATTGAATCTGATCAGTATGTAATAGTGAAGAAGGGTACTTTTGTGGGTAAGGGGTATGCATGTGATGGGATGTTTAAGTTGAATATTGAGATGAATAAAACTTCTACTTCTATTTATATGTTTTCTTGTATTAATTTTTGGCATGATTGTTTGTGTCATATTAATTATCGTTATGTTGGAATCATGAGTAGTTTAGGATTAATCCCAATGGTTAAAAAGAATTTTGAAAAGTGTGAGGCTTGTAGTAAAGTTAAGATCACTAAAATGCCTCATTTTCAAGTTAAAAGAAATTGTTAGAATTAGTTCATACTGATATTTGTGAACTTGGTGGAATTCTAACTCGTGGAGGTAATAGATATTTTATCACTTTCATTGATGATTTTTCTAAGTTTACATATGTTTACTTGATGAAAAATAAAAGTGATGCTTTTGAAAATTTCAAAACTTATCTCAATGAGGTTGAAAATCAGTTTGGAAGAAAAATAAAAAGAATTAGAAGTGGTAGAGGCCGTGAATATGAATCAAAGATAAACTAGTTAGTATAAACATATAATGAGCAGAATAAAATATAAAACTATTTGACTGATGCAATTAGGATGAATATACATATAATGAGTACATAAATAAATTGTATTTGAGCTATTTATAGTTGAGAATGAATACAAATCAAAATATAAATACAAAACTTTATGGTATACATTAGGACAAATACGGAATCAAATCTAAATGCAAACTTTATGGTATACATTAGGACGAATACATAATCAAATCTAAATACAAACTATTTGGTATACAAAGTGATATTGAAAATAAGCAAAATAAAATACATGTGTAAGATGGATTAATACCTATACCATGTACACATGAGTATTGTATTTTGAATACTACAAAAAATTTTAAAAGGAGATACATAAACTTCATGACCTTAACATGATAGCCAAATAACTTTATAAAATTTCAGACATTTTTAAAGATAATATAATTTCATAACGTCAAATGATGCTTTAGTAGAATAAACTGCTTCAAATATGATAATGTATGGTAAATAAACGTGTTCAGAAATAAAAAAAATAAAAAAATTGAATATTGAATTTTTAGAACAATGGTAATAAGCGTGTTTTTTAGAACATGGTGAAAGAAGAAGAAAGAGATGAAAGTTGTTGTATTTTGATATATTGTCAATTAGTTCTTTGTTTTTAATGTTTGTATAAGCAATTGTTTCTTTTTAATATTTTTCTCTCCCCTTAATTTTCTCCTTTCTGTTTTTAACAATTGTTTCTGTTAGGTTATTAGCATTTTAATATTAATATTTAACATATTAAATTGCTTTATTTTGGAGTTATAAGAATGAACATTGGAATGGATGACTTCTACATCATCCATTAGCATTGGTTATCCATCAATGTATTTCATTCTTAATTCCTCCATTACTCCCTTTGTAACCTATGTAACATATGTAACTCCCTTTGTAACCTATGTAACATATGTAACTCCCATTGTAACTTATGTAACCTATGTAACTCCCATTGTAACCTATGTAACTCCTAAGGCCATTATCTTCACTATTTACTACCTCCATTATCTTCCTATTCATTGCTAGGAAGACTTCTTGTAGTATAAATAGTGGTAGTCTTCATTTGGTTTTAGAGACACACAATTCATAAGAGAAAACAAAGAGTGAAAGAGTTAGTCTAAAAGAGAGTTCTTATTAGTTGAAGGGAGGTGTTCTTTTTTGTGGAGCTTTGGACTCAACTCTTGTCCAGAGTTGTTGAGTTATACTTTGTGAAGGCTGTTGTATCCTGGAGGGGACAAGTCAAAGAGGACTACTGCTGGACCGGTGAAAACATTTGCTGCAGTGGGCTTGAATCTCCTTAAAGAGAGCGAGATATCCGCGCCTCAGCCTGAAGAGATTACTTTCTTCATTTTATTTTCAATTGTAATCTTGCAATTTTATTATCTTGTAAGTTTTTTTCACTAACAGTTTCTTTTTGATATTTTTACTAAATATTAAAAATATTGACAATGAGTCCTATTAAATGTCAAAATATTGACATTTTAAAAAATTTCCCATAAATATATAAAATTATTCATACTTCGCGCAATTATTAAAATTATTAATAATCTTTTTTAAATGTTTTATAAATATAGAAGATAAAGAATATATAATTCTCATATATACTCGTATAAATTTTAATTTTGTAAATTGAGTAAACTACTCATACTCCTGTTTTTTGGTTTGTAAATTTAAATTCTTAGATCTACTCTAAATTAAATTAATTTACTTTCCTTTAAATGACTAGTGAAATCTTTAAAAAAAAATGGAATTTATTACCAAAGATATGTTGAGTTGAAATTTTGGGTGGGCTTGTACGACGTTTTTAGTTATTGGCCATTTTTAATAACAAAGTTTCTTTTTTCATGTGAACTATCTATTGTGTGAGAAATTTAACTCATTACTATTTAGTTAATTCGCTCATCAATGTAAGTTAAAATGATATATAATTGATGAGAAATCTTATAAAAATATTTTCATAAAAACATTATTTTTATTTGATATGTTATGTATATAAACTATAACCATAATAAAGGGAATAAATTATTAGATATTTAAAAGTTACGAAATTAAATTTAGTAAAAATATATAAAAAAATAAAATAAAATAAATTATTATCGTAGGTTAAATTAAAATTGATATAAAATACATAAACTTTGAATATAAATCCTTATTTAATCGCCAGGCACAACTGACTCTCTACACAACGGACAAACTTTTTTCCTCGACAACCACTTGTTAATGCAGCCCACATGAAACTCGTGTTCACATTGAAGCTTCCCAATAATATCTCCATTTTGATATTCAAGCTGCCAAAACAAGTAAACTCAATTAGCACAAAAAAATAAAAGTATCAAAACTCTCTTTATACTTTCTCCGTTTCATATTATTTAGCTTCCGTTGAACACACCCTTAAATTGATCTATTTTTTTATATAGGAACTAATCAACATCTTATTTATTTTTATTTAAAAAAAAAACAAAATTTATGAAATAATTTGCTTTTGTTACATACTATGCAGATTGCACATGTTTCTGTCTCATGATTATCAGCAACATAATGCATTCTCTTCATTAGATACATTGAAATTTTCTCTAATTCGAAACAACAATCATCATTAAGTAGTAATAATAATTTTGCTTCCAAATCCATACGATTAATTACGTTCGATACGTATCGTCGTGGTGTATTCGTATGATTATTTGGTAATTCTAGTAAAATTGAGGATTGTTGAGGTTAGGGTTGGCAATATATGTTTTATTGATTGAAATTTCAATGTGGTATTAGTGAAAAAGGAATTTGGTTATATAATAAGGTTAGTATATGTTTTTATGAATATATTTAAGATTTTTTTGGAATTGAAGAATATTCCTAATTAGATACGGATTAGGATTCAGGTTTTTTTTTTATTGAATTGGGCAAAAAGTCAAATTCGATAAGGTTTATAATTTCGTTTCAAATTACTTGACTTCTATTTTAAAAGAAATAATTTATTGTTTATGTTTAATTTCGAAATTCAGGATAATTTAATGATATTCTAAGCTTATTACCTTTTCTCTACTCAACTCTTCCAACCCTCACCTCTTGACTATCCCGCGCCCCTCAACACCACCCCGAACCCCTACTCCCATTCTACCCGCCTCCATTTATGTTTTGCTAGATAACATATAAACAAATGCTTAACTGAGATAATATTTTCTTATTTACTTACCAAACATTAGAGAAAAAGTTAAAAGTCACTTAGTTTTTAAAAAAATATTTTCAAGTCATTTTCCTTCTGACCAAACACATAGGTCATCGTTTGAACAATATTTGGTTGAAGTAAAAACACAGCAGTTTGAAATTATACAAGAATATATAAATGTTGAAACTACTTGGACATGAAATTCATTAGAAAAAATAAATAAATTTTGTGAGTAAAAATAACTTTTAGCGATTTTGGGATCTTAAAAACAAAAATGTTGGAGCCTAAAGCAAGTAAATACTTGCTTGCTTTATGTTTAAGGCTACGTTGGTGGATGATTACGATTTATAATAAAGTTTTTTGAATTAAGTTCGTTTTAATATAAAGACATAAAATAACACAAACTTAAAAGTTGCGTGTCTCATACACAATTGTGTCAAGGCTCAATTTTTTTGATCAAGGAAACATTACAAAGTTTTTCCGTATTGCTTAAATTTTGTGTCAAATTAAGTTACATTATCTAAATCGAACGGAAGAAATAGAAAGGAAGATAATAGAGTTTGACTTTTTGTGGGATTTGAATGTTTCATTTTCAACCAAAATTTGTCCCACATCGAGATGAACCAATTTTGCAGTGTGGATTTTCTTTCATTTTAATTGAAACTTAATGTTCCTAATAATTAACTCGTCTTGTCGGGGGTGCTTAGGCGATTCACTTATGATCGTATAGAGACCGGTGAATCGTGCCAACACCCACGAAACGAACACAATTTACTAAGGCGAGCGAGTTTGCCCTACTTTGGTGGACTTGCCCGCCAATTTTTGGAAGCCCACAAAATTTCTTGTGGGCTCACAAATCAATTCTTAAATCATAAAAATGAATAATTTCTAGTGGGCTTTGTTGGGCTTTCATCTTAGGAAATCCTTGTTTGGGTTGCTTCACAATTTAAGGAAATCTTATTTAAAGAGAAAAGGGTCGTTCCTCTTCAAAACAAAATATGTCCTTATGTGCGTTAGTTGTCATGTTGAATATATTCAACTCATTTTTCATTTCTTTAAATGTCAGATGAAATTGTCATGTCATTATCTTACCACATAACATTTATATGAAAATGGAAAGATATTCGTATTCATAAAACACCTAATCCGATCCATAAATCAGCTCCTTTTAAATTCACTATTCGACCCATTTTTAACAATTTTGTTTAATTTTTATTTTTGCGGTGAATTCCGAAAATGAGTAATTGATTAATAAAAAATAGGAAAAATATAAAAAAATATAAAATTAATGCCAAAAATTCACAAATAAATAGTAACCTTAAATCTAACATTTCAATTTCTTTAAAATTATTTATTTTTTTGATAAATCTCAAAAATGAGTAATTGATTAATAAAAATATGAAATTATGAAAAAAATATAAAGTAACGCCAAAAGTTCACAAATAACTATAGTAACATTTCAATCTACAAATTTTTTAAATTTTTTTTATATTTTTCGGCAAATCTCGAAAATGAGTAATTTACTAATAAAAAGGGAAAAATATGAAAACAAAATAAAAATTTACGTCAAAATTCACAAATAAATATAGTAACCTTAAATTTAATAATTTCAACAATTTTTTTATATTTTATAATTTTTTTTTCATATTTTCCTATTTTTTATTTGTGAATTTTTGCATAATTTTTATATTTTTTCATATTTTTTGTTAATAAACTCATTCTTGGGATTTGTCAAAAAAAGTAAAAATTAAAAAAATGTTGAAATTGTTGAAATTAAGGTTACTGTATTTATTTTTTAATTTTTGGCGTTAATCTTATATTTTTTTCATACTTTTTATTAATTAATTACTCATTTCGGAATTTATCAAATTAAAAAATTTAAAAAAAGTGTTCAAATTGAATTTAAGGTTACTATAATTATTTGTGAATTTTTGCCGTTAATTTTATACTTTTTTCATATTTATCTATTTTTTTTATTAATCAATTACTCATTTTCGAAATTTATCAAAAAAAATAAAAATTAAACAAAATTATTGAAAATTGGTCGGATAATTTATTTAAAAGGGGGTTGATTTATGGGTCGGATTAGGTATTTATGAGTCCGAATATCTTTCCATTTTCATATAAATGTTATGTGATAAGGTCAAAATGACATGACAATTCCATATGACATTTAAAGAAATGAAAAATAAGTTGGATATGTCCAACATGACAACTAACGCCCATAAGGACATATTTGGACCAAAAGTTGGATGGCGAGGGCATCAGTGAATCAAACTTTAAACGGAGGGTATATCTAGACCTTTTCGAATAGTTTATGGACATATTTGACCCTTTTCCCTTATTTAAAAGAAACGTAAGGGGGCGGAGTTACACCTAACTTAAGGGTGGTTAGATGAACTACTTTATCGGAAAATTTGTGAATATATATATGTTAAATTTTAATACTAATATATTATTTGTTGAACAATTTATAGTAATGAAAGATAGCCCACATGTTTAATTTTTTTACTTGTCCTAAAGCATTGACACTCTTGACAAAAATTCTGGCTCTGTCACTAATGACGTGATGTGGCTACAACTTCAATGTAATTTCATGAATTAAATTTTTAAGCACGTGATGTGACGTACCAATACAATCCCACAAATGGAACATGAGAGAGTGGTATGTACATAACTTTATGCTACCTTATGAGAAGATAGATGCTAGTTTTCGATAGATTATTGACTCAACTAAAAAACATCGACGTCAAGTATTGAAAAAAGTACATTAACGAAGTATGAAGAGATAGATATTGTTTTAATATATCATTGACTCAAATAAAATATATTAACATTATATTGAAAAAGGAATAATAGCGAATCAATCTAAACATGCCAAAAATAAGGAGAAGAGAACAATAGCAACAAACACAACGAAAACAAAGTAATAATTATTGTGCTTAGAAGGTCAAATGAAGATGGTGACCCTTCGATGCCTCGCAAGGGATTGTGTAACAAGTTGTTAATTAAGAAGGCCAAAAGCTTGACTAGACACTCACTAATTAATATTATAGTACACATTTGAATCTTAAAAAATCTAAGAATCTTTACATGTTCAAAAGTGTACTAGGTTGAATGTATAGATTTTAATTTCCTCCCAAGATCACAAAAATATGAATAGCTCATCAGAGATGGATTTAGAATTTAAATTTTTAAAAATTTTCAAATTTTTAATACTGAACTTATTAATTTAATATTTATTAAAATTTTAGCAGTGTTTTAAGTACACAAGAGCTTCAGCATAAATCCTATATATATCAGTGCTATAAATATACTCTACGATCGAAAGTTATGAATTCAAATCACATGATATTAAAAGTTACATATCCGCTCATAAAGCTCATATGGGGTAACAATATTTGCTGTAAGTCATTATCTTAAGATATACATCTAAATTAAAATGTACTACGTAAGCAAATTAATTTATTTACTACGAAATAATGACATATGCTACTTGTGCACTTCCAATTTTGTATGAAAAACTATCTATAGCCTTATGTCCATAAATAGCTACTCTCTTTAGTGTAAATCAAAGCATATATACAACTTATAGTCTATTAAAATGTCTCAAGGAAAATTGTACATTTGTGTAATTATGGTGCTCATAATTATGGTGCAACGTACAGAAGCTCGGATTTTAAGGCCAAAAAAAATTATGTTGTTCGAACTCTTCAAAAATGTCACAAGAGGTGTGTTTTATCCTCTAGAAATAATGCATTTTCGGAAGATTCATTACGAATACGACAACACTTTTAAAGAGTCTGAACAACGTAAAAGAAAAGGGCTAAGTGAACCATTTCGAGTTCTTTTCGAGCATATAAAAGTTGATAAGAGCCAAGAAAGAAAGTACAAGCTCATGAGGATTAGTCCCGGAGGACCTGACCCTAAACATCATTAATCCAAGAATTTCTAGTTAATTAATTAATTAGTACTCTTAATCTTATTGTTATATCTTTGATTAGTAGTTGTAATGAAAAAATGTCATTTGAAATGCACCTCATGAGTAGTATGAAAAATATCTACTTTCTCATCTATTTTATCTTATGTTATATTATTTTTTCTTACTCTCTTTCAAAATGGATGATGTTTATATTTTTTTGATATTTAGAGATGATGTAACTTCAAGCCTTTTTATTTCACCGTGCTTTTATGATAAAATAATATTATTTAAGATTATAAGTTTCAAAATGAGAATCTTAAAGTTTGTACTGATTAATCAAATACCATTATATAAATTGAAACAGTATGAGTACTAGTAGAATTCGAACCTCGATATAGCAGGTGGTTTTTCAGGCTTACGAAGGCACTCCATGCTTAATTATATCTTACTTAATTATAAATTTTTCTGACCTGCACCGGCACCAAATCATGTGGGTCCGCCTATGCGCATGAAGTTAGCATAGATATAAAGATTGAAAGATAAAATTAAGTCAAAATATAAGTAAGGTTTTTACATTATATATCAATAATACAATATTTTTTATCGAGAAAATGATACAATTTCAATCATCCCTCCATATCTAATGTTGCCATAGTATAACTTTTAACTGCCCCCATAATATTTCTTAAATCTTCAAATTCACATTTTTTATTTTTTTCAGCATAAAGAATAGATTGAATTTCATTTGCTAAGTCTGAAACTTCATGATATTTTTTTTCTTTTTCACAATTTAGTGTAATTTTAAGCTTGTCGTATACATTTGATAATTCGTTCATACAATTATTATCACCCGCACTTTCATGGATTATTTTTGTTGAAGAAAGTACCATTGCTCCAGTTATATAATCTTCTGTTATAAAAGCCATAGAATATTGAGAATTATTGAAAAATAAAATAATTGTTAGAGAAAGAACAATGAAATTGGTGCTAGATAAAGAAGCCATTAATTATTTATATATTTTTTGGTAGTATTTTTTTTCTCTTCTTTATGTGAAATATGTTATATTGTGTAATTTATATATATATATATATATATATATATATATATATATATATAGTTGATTGTGGTATATAATAAAGTGAAACGTATATGGTTTTATTAATTTATACAATTTAAGGCATTATTTATTTTGATGCATGAACTAACAAATGAGGTGTATTTATCCTTTTTGTTAACAGACTTAATTAAAATAAATAAATTGATATTTTATTTTCAAAAACAGCATGTATTTAAACAATTACTTAAGCAATTTTTTTATTAATTCAAATCCAACTAAACTAAAAAAAAAAAAATTTACATTGAGATAAAGAATGTGCAATGTCTAATGATGTTCGAGAAAGATGAATTTTTATGAGTTGCTATGAAGTTGAGATTATTATTATAAGTTGTTCATTTAATTGTACTTATAAGTTAAGTAAATATAAAAAGGTAGCATTGCTTAAAAGGAAGTTTAGATTATCACAAGATGTGAAAGTTTGGCTTATGTCAATAATTTGGCCAATAAATTGGCTAGTAATAGAATTGGTTTACAATGTTATTTTAAAATATGATAGAATGTTGACTAATGACTAATTTAAACCAAATTAAGCATGACCAATGTAACAGTGAATTCATAATCAAGGGTGTGTCAATCTTTGAGACAAGTTCCAATATATCCTTTCCAAATGAACTATGAACATAATAAGTACATTGAACAAAGTTCATAACGTTCATAAAGAATGGTATAAAGCTACCAAATGTCATCAAACAAGATAAGGTGAGTAATAACATCATTAAAGGTTTAAGAATTATGAAAGTGATCAAAATGAGGTGTTAAAAAAAAGTTAGACAAGTCTCACTTACACCTAGACAATTATGCTAAAGATACTCACATAAAAGGGTGTTAATAATCGTGAGACAAGTTTCATTAACACCAATATGATAATGTAAGGTTAAATTCACATTTCATCAAGCAACAAAAGGGATGACCGGTTATCCAAAGAGCTAAGTAAACTTCATAACTAGAAGCAAGCTTCCATAATGTTTGAGTCCACTCTAAAAGGTGTAAAGAAAAAGAAGTTGAGCAAACCGATAGACTAGTAATGAACTTGTGCCAGCACATGTAAGCCCATGATATGAGGCTACTGTTAGGACCGAAAATAAGCAGGTGCAAACGCGAAACTAGCAAAGCAAATCTCGAAAGATCACGAGTAAGAATACAACGAGAAATATACCAAAAGACACAAAGATTTAACGTGGTTCAGTCAATCGACCTACGTCCACAAAGGAGATGAGCAATCCACTATAAATATGAGAGTACAAAATACAGAGGGAAACAACCTCTACCAATTCACTCAGAATACATGGGAGGTTCACACAAGTGATAACGTATCAAGCTTGTGACCCACAATTTCTCCTCCTAACCAAAAACTCTCAAAGCCTTTAAGACTACATTGTGAATGCTGATTAAGTTAGAAGGAACATTCCTCTATTTATAGAGTTCTAAACCTTTTCCTACCAGAAAAAAGATTAGTCAATTCAAAACATTTTCCTAAAAGGAAAACCTATTCATGGTAAGAAATTTAGGGCAAATAAAACCCAACAGCTACCACTAAGGTGGATAAGTAGTCTCCATATGTCTCCTAGTCTTCGAACTATATTGTCAGCATAGGAACTAGCCAATGGATTCCACCTAAGAGAGCTAGGTATGATACCGTTTTATTTTGGCCGGTGAAACCAACCCTTTCCGGTGTGGGGCAGACACGGAAGTTCATGCTTAGCTCACATGATCTATGTTGGTTAAATGCTCAAAGAAGATATTCGGTTCACTTTAGCCTTGGACCACCTCTTTTCGGTGTGGAAAAGACACTGAACTTGATTTCACTTTAGCCGGTGAACCACCCCTTTTCGGTGTGGGACAAATACTGAATTTCATGTTAGCTCACATGATATAGGTTCACTTTGACCGGTGAACCACCCCTTTTCGGTGCGGGACAAACACTGAATTTCACGTTAGCTCGCATGATCTTAATGCTAAAGATTTCTTTAAGAAAATAAGAAAGAAACAAGAAGGAATGTAAATTCAAAGTGAGCTAAGAAAACAAGAGTTTAAGAATATCAATCATCACTGTTTGATAAGAATGAAGTTTTCAGCAAATAATGTGCATAGCCAATAATGAATTCTTATATTATGAAAATGATCAAAACCAAATAAAATTGGCTTATAATGACTTCTTTTATTATTAAAATGATCAAAGCCAAATAAGATCTGCTTATAATGACTTATAGCATGCACACGATCATAGCCAAATAAGATTGACTTAAAAAAATTTATTATATTATGCAAAGAATCACATAATAGGCATAACCAATAAAGGTTGACTTAGTAAGATTTCATATCAAATTGTACTTAAATCATTTCCTTAGTCCTTCGAATTACTTACTTGATCCATTATAGTTATAGGACTACAATGAATCATTGCACTTGTTTAAATATGTGGGCCCGCCTATGTGCATGAAGTTAGCATAGGTATAAAGATTAAAATGAAGTTAGCATAGGTATAAAGATTGAAAGACAAAATTAAGTCAAAATATTAAAAATGCCAAATATAAGTAAGATTTTTACATTATATATCGATCTAACAATATTTTTTATCGAAAAAATGATACAATTTCAATCATCCCTCCATATCTAATGTTGCCATAGTATAACTTTTAACTGCCCCCATAATATTTCTTAAATCTTCATATTCACATTTTTTATTTTTATCAGCATAAAGAATAGATTGAATTTCATTTGCTAAGTCTGAAACTTCATGATATTTTTTTTCTTTTTCACAATTTAGTGTAATTTTAAGCTTGTCGTATACATTTGATAATTCGTTCATACAATTATTATCTCCCGCACTTTCATGGATTATTTTTGTTGAAGAAAGTACCATTGCTCCAGTTATATAATCTTCTGTTATAAAAGCCATAGAATATTGAGAATTATTGAAAAATAAAATAATCGTCAGAGAAAGAACAATGAAATTGGTGCTAGATAAAGAAGCCATTAATTATATATATATTTTTGGTAGTATTTTTTTCTCTTCCTTATGTGAAATATGTTATAGTGTGTAATCTATATATATATATATATATATATAGTTGATTGTGGTATATAATAAAGTGAAACGTTTATGGTTATATTAATCTATACAATTTAAGGCATTATTTATTTTGGTGCATGTACTAACAAATGAGGTGTATTTGTCCTTTTTGTTAACAAACTTAATTTAAATAAATAAATTGATATTTTATTTTCAAAAACAGCATGTATTTAAACAATTACTTAAGCAATTTTTTTATTAATTCAAATCCAACTAAACTAGAAAAAAAAATAATTTACATGAGATAAAGAATGTGCAATGTCTAATGGTGTTCGAGAAAGATGAATTTTTATGAGTTGCTATGAAGTTGAGTTTATTATTATAAGTTGTTCATTTAATTGTACTTATAAGTTAAGTAAATATAAAAAGGTAGCATTGCTTAAATGGAAGTTTAGATTATCACAAGATGTGAAAGTTTGGCTTATGTCAATAATTTGGCCAATAAATTGGCTAGTAGTAGAATTGGCTTACAATGTTATTTTAAAATATGATAGAATGTTGACTAATGACTAATTTAAACCAAATTAAGCATGACCAATGTAACAATGAATTCATAATCAAGGGTGTGTCAATCTTTGAGACAAGTTCCAACATATCCTTTCCAAATGAACTATGAACATAATAAGTACATTGAACAAAGTTCATAACGTTCATAAAGAATGGTATAAAGCTACCAAATGTCATCAAACAAGATAAGGTGAGTAATAACATCATTAAAGGTTTAAGAATTATGAAAGTGACCAGAATGAGGTGTTAAAAAAAAGTTAGACAAGTCTCACTCACACCTAGACAATTATGCTAAAGATACTCACATAAAAGGGAGTTAATAATCGTGAGACAAGTTTCATTAACACCAATATGATAATGTAAGGTTAAATTCACATTTCATCAAGCAACAAAAGGGATGACCGGTAATCCAAAGAGTTAAGTAAACTTCATAACTAGAAGCAAGCTTCCATAATGTTTGAGTCCACTCTAAAAGGTGTAAAGAAAAAGAAGTTGAGCAAACCGATAGACTAGTAATGAACTTGTGCCAGCACATGTAAGCCCATGACATGAGGCTACTGTTAGGACAAAAAATAAGCAGGTGCAAACGCGGAAACTAGCAAAGCAAACCTCGAAAGATCACGAGTAAGAATACAACGAGAAATATACCAAAAGACACAAAGATTTAACGTGGTTCAGTCAATCGACCTACGTCCACAAAGGAGATGAGCAATCCACTATAAATATGAGAGTACAAAATACAGAGGGAAACAACCTCTACCAATTCACTCAGAATACATGGGAGGTTCACACAAGTGATAACGTATCAAGCTTGTGACCCACAATTTCTCCTCCTAACCAAAAACTCTCAAAGCCTTTAAGATTACATTGTGAATGCTGATTAAGTTAGAAGGAACATTCCTCTATTTATAGAGTTCTAAACCTTTTCCTACCAGAAAAAAGATTAGTCAATTCAAAACATTTTCCTAAAAGGAAAACCTATTCATGGTAAGAAATTTAGGGCAAATAAAACCCAACAGCTACCACTAAGGTGGATAAGTAGTCTCCATATGTCTCCTAGTCTTCGAACTATATTGTCAGCATAGGAACTAGCCAATGGATTCCACCTAAGAGAGCTAGGTATGATNCTCGAAAGATCACGAGTAAGAATACAACGAGAAATATACCAAAAGACACAAAGATTTAACGTGGTTCAGTCAATCGACCTACGTCCACAAAGGAGATGAGCAATCCACTATAAATATGAGAGTACAAAATACAGAGGGAAACAACCTCTACCAATTCACTCAGAATACATGGGAGGTTCACACAAGTGATAACGTATCAAGCTTGTGACCCACAATTTCTCCTCCTAACCAAAAACTCTCAAAGCCTTTAAGATTACATTGTGAATGCTGATTAAGTTAGAAGGAACATTCCTCTATTTATAGAGTTCTAAACCTTTTCCTACCAGAAAAAAGATTAGTCAATTCAAAACATTTTCCTAAAAGGAAAACCTATTCATGGTAAGAAATTTAGGGCAAATAAAACCCAACAGCTACCACTAAGGTGGATAAGTAGTCTCCATATGTCTCCTAGTCTTCGAACTATATTGTCAGCATAGGAACTAGCCAATGGATTCCACCTAAGAGAGCTAGGTATGATACCGTTTTATTTTGGCCGGTGAAACCAACCCTTTCCGGTGTGGGGCAGACACGGAATTTCATGCTTAGCTCACATGATCTATGTTGGTTAAATGCTCAAAGAAGATATTCGGTTCACTTTAGCCTTGGACCACCTCTTTTCGGTGTGGAAAAGACACTGAACTTGATTTCACTTTAGCCAGTGAACCACCCCTTTTCGGTGTGGAACAAATACTGAATTTCATGTTAGCTCACATGATATAGGTTCACTTTGACCAGTAAACCACCCCTTTTCGGTGCGGGACAAACACTGAATTTCACGTTAGCTCGCTTGATCTTAATGCTAAAGATTTCTTTAAGAAAATAAGAAAGAAACAAGAAGGAATGTAAATTCAAAGTGAGCTAAGAAAACAAGAGCTTAAGAATATCAATCATCACTGTTTGATAAGAATGAAGTTTTCAGCAAATAATGTGCATAGCCAATAACGAATTCTTATATTATGAAAATGATCAAAACCAAATAAAATTGGCTTATAATGACTTCTTTTATTATTAAAATGATCAAAGCCAAATAAGATCTGCTTATAATGACTTATAGTATGCACATGATCATAGCCAAATAAAATTGGCTTAAAAAAATTTATTATATTATGCAAAGAATCACATAATAGGCATAACCAATAAAGATTGGCTTAGTAAGATTTCATATCAAATTGTACTTAAATTATTTCCTTAGTCCTTTGAATTACTTACTTGATCCATTATAGTTATAGTACTACAATGAATCATTGCACTTGTTTAAATATGTGGGCCCGCCTATGTGCATGAAGTTAGCATAGGTATAAAGATTGAAATGAAGTTAGCATAGGTATAAAGATTGAAAGACAAAATTAAGTCAAAATATTAAAAATGCCAAATATAAGTAAGATTTTTACATTATATATCGATCTAACAATATTTTTTATCGAAAAAATGATACAATTTCAATCATCCCTCCATATCTAATGTTGCCATAGTATAACTTTTAACTGCCCCCATAATATTTCTTAAATCTTCATATTCACATTTTTTATTTTTATCAGCATAAAGAATAGATTGAATTTCATTTGCTAAGTCTGAAACTTCATGATATTTTTTTTCTTTTTCACAATTTAGTGTAATTTTAAGCTTGTCGTATACATTTGATAATTCGTTCATACAATTATTATCTCCCGCACTTCCATGGATTATTTTTGTTGAAGAAAGTACCATTGCTCCAGTTATATAATCTTCTGTTATAAAAGCCATAGAATATTGAGAATTATTGAAAAATAAAATAGTTGTCAGAGAAAGAACAATGAAATTGGTGCTAGATAAAGAAGCCATTAATTATATATATATTTTTGGTAGTATTTTTTTCTCTTCCTTATGTGAAATATGTTATATTGTGTAATTTATATATATATATATATATATAGTTGATTGTGGTATATAATAAAGTGAAACGTTTATGGTTATATTAATTTATACAATTTAAGGCATTGTTTATTTTGGTGCATGTACTAACAAATGAGGTGTATTTGTCCTTTTTGTTAACAAACTTAATTTAAATAAATAAATTAATATTTTATTTTCAAAAACAGCATGTGTTTAAACAATTACTTAATCTATTTTTTCATTAATTCAAATCCAATTAAACTAAAAAAAAGTAAAAAAATCAATCTTAAATGAATCAGTAGCAACGAATTAATGAATGTTACAATAGACACTTGCACTAATAAGGCAAAAAAATAGAAAGTCTACCTTAAATGAATCAGTAACAATGAACTAATTAAATGATGACTAATGTATAAATTCAAAATTTCATATATATTAACCCTATTTATATTGAATTTACGAAAAAAAGAAAAATCATAATAAATTTATACTAGCAAAATACCAAGACAGAATTTTGAAAAAAATTTAAAAATATAAACACACAACTTGTCCTATTTGGAAATATAGGAACCACAACGAAACTATTGACTATAAAAACGCTATATCAAAACTATAGTTATAAAACTTTATCAAAAATATAGTCATAGAACTTTATGATAACACTATAAAACTCAACAAAACTATAGTCATCACTGTAGAACGCTATATCAAAACGCAACAAGACTATAGTTATAACTATAAAACGCTATATCAAAACTATATTTATAGAACTTTATGATGACAATTAAATTTCCTACTTCTAAAAGAACTTAAAATCTATGGGATTAATGTCAAGCTTTATAGAGGTAAGAGGTGTTAAAATGTTTCCTTTCCTATCAAAATTCACATTGCAATTTGCAAGGTTTCCCAATGTTGAAAAGAGAACTTTCAGTATAATATACTCCCTCTGTTTCAAAAAAAAAATGACTTTATTTGACTTAAAACGGAATTCAATTTTTTTTTTTTAAATTTTGTGATTCTAAATTAAAATTATATCAAATATAGGAAAATATCCTTTATTCTTGTGATCTTAAAATGAAAGTGTTCCAAAAAAAAAAGTAAGGAGTCAATTCTTTTTTTAAAGAAAAGAGATATAGCCATTCTTTGGGGAGTATTTGCATTTAGCAAACAACAAAATACATACACAAGTTCAACTTAATTTTCAACATAATTCTTGTTTAGCAGAGGCAAAAAAATACAAACATACATGTACCTGCTTTTCACAATTACATTATTACGTTATATGTAAACAAACTTCAAAATGGGAGGCACTTGTTTATTTACTCCCTTTTTTCACTTCCACTTCCCTGTTGATAACCAGCTTGAGATTGCTTATTCCCACCACCAACAAACTGTGTTGTTGTCTTCCCTATTCCAACCAGACTGCCTCCCTCCTGCTGCTGCAACACCTCGCTCTCTCCGCCCTCCTTTTCTCTACTAGAAACTCCGCCTCCGCTTTCTCGCTGCACACACATTTAACATAGAACTCAGTTTAATGGTCATAAACATGAATCCATCTCAATGAACAAAACAATGAGATAGTAACCTAATGTTTACCTTGGAATTACCTTCTATTTGTCTCACAGTTTCTGACTTCTTCTTACCTGCATAATCAGCTGCACCTTCTTCCGCTGAAGCTACGTAATCTTTAGCAGCAGCCAGTTTGTCCCCTGCATACTCCGCCACGCTCTTTCCAGCACCAGCGACCGCGTCCCTTGCAGCCACTGCCTTCTCTCCTGCATACCCTGCAACACTAGAAACAACATCAGCCGTGGCTTTTGTAGCCGCGGCTGCTCCTTTCGCTGTATAATGTGCAGCACCAAAAGCTCCCGCTTCAGCCATATCCTTCGCGGTTTTAGCTGCTTCCCCTGCATACCCTACCGCGCTTTTCCCTGTTTCCACAGTGGCGTCTTTTGCATAGACTGCTGCATCCCTGCTCTTTTCAGCAGCGGTTTTAGCTGCTTCCCCTGCATACCCTACCGCGCTTTTTCCTGTTTCCACAGTAGCATCTTTTGCGTCAACGCCTTTCTGCTTAATGTATCCTGCTGCATTCTTGCTCTTTTCAGCAGCATAATCTTTCATCTCCCCTGCTTTTTGCAGGGTGTCGTCTTTAGCCTGCTGTGCTGATTGCATCGTAGTTTGTCCTGCCCTCGATAGGGTATCTATAGTTTCACCATAAACTTGCTGGCCTTTTTCGAGAACTGTGTCCTTTGCAACTCTAGACTTGTCCACAACATACTCGGATCCAATCTGAGGGCCATGAATTACAGCATCTTTGGCTTGTGCACCTGCATTTGAAAGGTAGATATCTACAAATTTTTCGCTTTTTCATCTCATAAATAGTGTTTGGTTATACATTATAATCAAATTAGTATGTTCCTGCTATGAAAATACAACTGACCTTTTTCAATGGCAGTGTCTTTAGCAGCTGCAGCCTTATCAGCAACATACTGAGATCCACTTCTAACACCATGACCGACAGTGTCTTTATCTTGTGCTGTTTGACTGTAACTTGCAGCATCATGCCCGTGACTAGCCGATTCTTTCTCATTTGCATTATGTAACGCTGACGCCCCAAAATCCTTCGCCTTTTCGTCGGAATTTTCAGCTAGTACAGCAGCTGGTGCTAGTGCAGGTGCTTTCCTCTCTGATTTCTTCTTATTACCAGTTTCTTGAGGATGAATCCCTCCATGAACTCTTCCTTCTTCACCTTCTTTCCTATGTGATTCAATTTTGAAACCTCCTAGCCCTAGATTAAACACTCAATGAAGATATATATTTATGAAAATATAATATAAAGTTTTTTTAGTAGTGTAAGTACCTTGATGTGAAGAATGTTTGTCACTTTCTGTGTCAGAATCCTTTTGCTGCTGCTGCATTCCACTAGAGAACTCTAGTCCTCCAACTTTAACAGCAGGCTGATGTTCAGCAGGAGCAGTAGTAACACTTTTTATATGAATAGCAGGATGAACATCTTCTCTTTTTGCTTTATCTGAATCCATTTTTATTTTTGTTTTGTTACTAACTAAACGATGCTCTAATTTTATTTCTTTTTCACTTCCAAGGATTAGATTCGAAAGAAATTATAAACCAAACTGGATGAAGCAGCAATATTTTATTTTTATCTTATGAAACGTGGCAAGAAAAACATAAGCCACACTGCATGAGTCCGCTGTACTGAATGCTAACGTGTCTTCATGCCTTGCAACTATGCATATATCTGTCAATCTCTCATCAAACGAAGCAAATATCAGATAATTTTGACACTTTGAGTACTTTTATAAACATAATAATCAAGATACACATAGTGTCTTGGCTTGTTTGAGACTAACATAGTTATTATGGTATAAAGAAATTTTAAAGAAGAGATGAAACAGGCCTTCTATTTCACCATAGTTCTTTATAAATAAAAGGTAACTGGTTATATTACTGAAAAACAGTTTAAAGAGAAATAATTGGCTTATTATAAAACAGCAGGTGCTTCTTCTGTCAATTTTAGTTTTATGTACAAAGCCATCTATTGATTGGGAAAAGCAACATTACAATTTTAATAGCATCATATCTTGGCTCAGACTCCACGAGTCCTGGAATTACATTGGTTATGTTGTTGTAATGCGTCATATCTGTTGTTGTAATGCGTCATATCTAGAGAAGTTCCCACTCAGATTCAGAATGATCATCAGCTGATGACAATTTTTTCGGGTTCGTGTTTTTGGAGAGAACCTGCATCTGCTTTTCTTCAGGCTCTAGGTTAGACTGTTGATCTCCATGTAATGCTCCAAGCTGCTCATACTCTTTTCTGGTCGACTTCTTTTTCATAGAAAACACTTGCCTGAGCTTCTTCTGATAAAACAACTGAACTGTCAACATCTAAAGGACACACATTCTTCAATGAAACAACCCCTCCCTCGTCCCCCCACGACCAAACTAATGATAAATATATTGATGAAAAGCAAAACATACGAAATACAACGCGAGAGGAAGGAGAGGGAGATGGGACCTTGTATGATTTCCGTTTGACTGATCCTTGTGGAACATGAAGTTTCTCCGCTTCAACCAGGACACATGTTTCCTCTAACTTTGATTCATCATAGCGCTCAACAATTTCCACATCGGACTCGATCAAGTCATACTTCTCAGGTGGAGGAGAACAAGATTTATCTGATCTTGCTGTAAAAGAAGACGACAAACACAACAAAAAGATTAAGAGACTTAAAAAGATCGGCCGGAAATATCTGAACAGCAGGAGAATGTTGCACAGTTGCACAAGTATTCTTTCGTTTTATTTGTTTGGATGTTGGTACTAAGTAGAAAGAAAAGAGAAAACACAAGGGCCCTTTTGCCTTGGGGTGGGGTGGGATGACACTGACAATGTCAATGCAGAAGTCTCATAAGTGGGTGCCCTATCATAAGTGGGTGCCCTATTAAGGTGACCCATATAGGATAGGTGATCGTACTTGAACCGAACCTTCTGTCTTACGAATGGTATTGGCATTATACTTCTTGTTTCTTGTTTTTTGCTTCCTGTATTAAACTGTGATTTTTTGTGCTTCGATTATCCCACTATTATGCTGTCATTACTGCTCTTTCTTCTATATGTTGTGCACTGTTTTCCATTTCATCTTATATCTTTGTTGTTACTACTCTTGTTTCGGTATTCTCATTTTCAAACTGTTTAGAAATGTTCTATTTTAGGCTGAGAGTCTATGGGAAACGAGGTAGTGACAAGGCCTGCGACTATGCTTACAGTTTACCCCCAACTCCTCCCCAAACCACATTTGTGGGATTACGGGTATGTTGATTTAAGTCCTTCAACTATACTAGTTAGGTTCAATTTAACAGTTCATCCAATAGAACAAACTCAATCAATAGTTGGCAATATGCTTTTACATAATATTGTCCAACACAGGCAGAATTATAACCCCATTTTATAAATCAGCAACTGATATGAAAGCTACTCTCCAAGATAATATCAGAGTAGTGAGTCCATCAAAACAGAAACAAAAAAAAGAGAAGGGAGAAGATCTTTTTTACAGGTGGCTATTGTAAGTACCTTTGCAGGACTCTTTGATCTCCTCGCCGGCATTATTATTGTCATCGGTATTACTGCTAATCTTTGCAATATTATTGACCTCCTTGCTGGCAATATTATTGTCACCAGCATTACTGCTAATCTTTAGTCCAGTATCACCAGCCAACTCCTTGCGTGTACCCCTATCTACTGCAAGAGGAGTTAACATAAAAGAAAAGAAGAGAGAAAAATAAAAGAAGATAAAAATAAGTGGGATACTGCTAGACATTTATACCATGAGAGTCTGATTGCAAGTCACAAACAGAGAAAGTGTTCCTGAGATCTGCTTGGTTCTGCCCAACACAGTTAACTGATAAGCTCGCGTCAGACGCTGCCATATTAATTGATATACCTGCTGCAGGCACATCTGTTTTTATAATATGGTTGGAAACCTCCTTTCCTGTCTCGGTAGAGTTAAGTCCTTTAACTGAGGCCAAGGGCGAGGTCATGGTCATGTGGTCGGATGCCACTTCAAAACCTCCCCTAACCTTAGAATCTGAGGACAATTTAATTGTATTCCCTGATACGAGACAGAGAGCGTCCGACTTCTTAGATGGTGGATGATTATCTCTAACAATTTCTTTGATCCCAACACTTTGACGTCTATAAACTCCTCCACTTTTGCTTTTCCCTGTCATATTATAAAATACTCTATTAGAAGCTCTGACTGGACTAAAAGATGATAGATGATCACTATCCTTACCCTTAATCACTTGAGTATCATCAATTAATTCCTTATTAATTACCCTAGGGTGGCCTCCTTTAAGTTGTGCTTTCAGCTTCTTGCTGATTTCAGTGTGCGCATAAGGATTAAGAGACAAGTCAGCAGCTGCAACTTTCACGGGATCTATGTTAAATTGAGGATGCAGATCTAGCACCACATCTGAATAGAACCTCTTGACACTTGCACCAACAGTCTGCACTTGATTCTCAACATATCTAGCGGTATCCTGTGATATACCATGAGACCAGTTACAGTGGTTGCATATTTAATTGGCCAAAGTGGTGCAAGGTGAATAAAAAGGTACTACATATTGAAGTTATGAACATTTTCAAAGAAGCAATTGATTAGAAATGATTAAGAAATTGATGAATAAACAACCATGAATGTCATATGTACTCCTTTGATATATTAACATGATATGCACACCATCCTTCCAATGCAACATAATTACCTACTCAGGAGTTCGGATAGTGGCAAAAATAAATCTGATGTGAACTGGAAAAATGAAATAAATGTATTATTTTGTTAAGAAGAGTGTAGTCTCCAAATAAAAGTCAGGACAGCAACAAGAGTACTACAAGAACTATTACTAGTATGAATCAATTCCCAGCTAGTTGGGTTCAGCTATATGGATCCTCATTAACCAAGTCGTATTATTGATAAATATAGGAATTCAATGTTGCTACGCAGAACTCGATGTACAAAGCTATCACCTTTCTGCGAAATTAGAATATAGGTTTTTTGCCATTTAGTTGAAGTATCAAATATGCAAGTAAGGGCAATGAATGAGGGACAAGTTTGGATAATTTTTCTCAAGCCAAAATCATTGTCTTTTCTCTTGTAACAAAGAGATGCAAGCACCTATCATTGGGTACCAAAAGTTACTGGTGATTTATTTGGTATATCAGAGAAAAATAAGCCCCATGGAGGTCAATGTAGCAAGATCTGCAATTTATAGTCGGTGTTCGATCTCCTTTCTTTTGGGTTGATTGAATATAATCAAAGTTCAATTATTCAAACGTTCCTAGTGCTCTAGGGTCAAACAACCAGTTGGTAAGAAATAGCCCTGCTGACTGCTGAGGGAAGCTCCACTATGACCTTGCTAATCAAACCCGAAAAAAGGGACGAACCAAGTCAAATAGTAAGAGACATGTGGTAAATTTTACCTGGTACATAGCATCTTCCATCTCCAAACACATCGCTTCAAATTTCTGGTATATATCTCCAACCCATGCTATACCTTTCAAATCCATCGCATAACACTTTGACAACTTCCCAAGGATTCAACGAATATAGTGCTGCAATATGATATAGCTTTCAACTGCAGAATTTAACAAGATGCTTCCCTATTAGAACCTTGTATGAGCTGCATAAATTACAAAATTCTGTTGAGCAGGATTATTCACCAACTACAATCAATAAAAACAATGCATGTCACCCCTCTGTAAATCACCCCGCTAATGTATAATTAATGCCCCAACATAAACGAGATACAAGTCAATATCATTACCCATAACAAAGTTTACACCTTGCACTCATAGATGATAGAGCAAACTATCAGCAAAATTAATTCTCAGTGTGAGCTTGCTCACATTGGCAGTCCTAAGCCCGGATATAGGAGGAACTCTAAGGTAGGTCAATAGCCACCGCAGAACTACCTAACTTGCTTGGGTAGTTGTTCTATTTCTAGCCAGTTACATTTACCATCTACTTGAATTTTAACAGTACAATAGAAATTCTTTCAACCAAAACCTGAAACTAAATCAAAATGCTTTAAATTAGCGTACAAAAGCACAAGCTTCATCTACTAGTAACATTTCTTTTATTTCTGAGTTGATGGAGATATGATAAGCATTCTTATGGTAGGATAATCCCAACTACTACCATCTTTATAGACATTGAACTAATCAAACAGAAGTACATAAATAAGGTTGAAAGCTTCTACCTTTAACAAAAAGAAGTCATTTTCATATGCTCACCAGTTACCCCTCCCCAGTTTCCAACAGTCAGAATCCTTCAGCCATCATTTCACAAGTCCGTTAGAAAAATAGATTATTTAGACAATTGCATAGAAGACAAGGATGCAACTTTTTATATGAGATCATGATAGCAGAAAAGTGCATCCTAGGGGTTCCTTAATAGAGTACCTTTCTAATGACTTCGCCGTACAAAACTCAGAACTTCTTAAAAGACTTGGATAGGTATAACTTTTTTGTAACATCTATTTCATGTATTTAGATGAATTTTTGCTCTACAAATGGACAGGATGGAATATCAGAAGCTATAAAGATTCCAAAGCCCTTTTGGTCAGCAAAAGTCAAACAAAGGGTTTTAAGAGCTTCCTTATTACCCAAACTAAAACTCATACCAAATTTCCAACAAAAGCATTCCAAAACCATGAAATAATTCATCAAAAAAACACAACAGAAAGCAAGCTACTTTACCTTCATACCTAAATCCCTATAATTTCACATACAGAAGATATCTCTATACGTCCTATTAAAAAGATTAAGCACAAAATATAAAAGTATAAAACCCAACACCCAAGGGTGTAGCCTAGTCAATGAATCCTTCAAGTCCCAGCAAAAACATATAAGGAGCTTTCTTACCATATGTTTTAGCCTTGGTGGGGTATTCAGTGAAATTAGTCTAGTCGAGGCACACACAAGCTAACCCAGACACCGCGATTATCAAACAAAAAGTATAAAACCCACCACCAAAACTCTATGTACACAATAAACACATGAATCATTCAAAAAACAAGTAAAAATCATCAGCATCATCATCAAGAAGCAAACCCCACAAAAGTAAACAGCAGCTATTTAGGGGAAAAAACTTATCTTTTGCCCTAGGTAAACGTTAAAAAATCATAACCACCATGATCAAGAAACAATACCCACAAAGGAAAATAACAATTATAGCTCAATCATACTATATAACTACCAATCAATTACAAGATTCAATTTTTTTTACTACTAGAGTTAAAACAGAACAACTTACAGAACAAAAAAAAATACCCAGAAGCAAAAATTGCAAGTCACGGGTAAATTTTTATCAGCAGAATTCCAAAATTACAACTTTTAACGCAAATAAAAAGCACAGCATAAAGTAAGATAAAGAGAAACGGAGAGTTTTGGTGAATTTTATTTGAGTTGGAAAACGAAAAACGTAAAGAGAGAGTTCACCTGGTTTTTTGGGTATGTGGGTCTTCGACACGTGTCCAGAAAACTCTGCATTATTCATTCCTTCGTGTAATATGTATTTGCAAGAAATGAAAGTAAAATATTTTCTATTTTAATGATGAAAGATTATAAAACAAGAAAAAAAACTAATCAAGTTTGAGATTACATTTTGCTAATTAAGAAAAAAAGTAAAATCATTGTATTGCTATTTAATAAAATTGAAATTGGTCAATATTGAAATGGGTCAATATCATTAGTAATTTTTCCTTTATTGCATATATATTTGACTAAATAGTTGAATTTTTCTTATTCAAAGTTTAATATAGATTTTCGAATGCTTTTATATATATTATATATTTATTCTTTTTTATTGATGTTTTACCATTTGTAAGAGATAAATTATATTATTTATAAATTTATATCGTGTACGTGATTACACAGGATAGTAATAAAACGTTTAATTTAAATTATGTTTTGAAATATTTTTTTTAATATTTTTGCATTGTTCTTATAAATTCAGTTAATATCTAATCAAAAAATTAGAAAAACTATAATATCATAATAGTATTTGATGAATGTTTCATCACCCCTATAAATATTCTTACAAAAAATAATATAAATATAAAATTATAAGTCTTTTTTTTGGTAAATACTATACTACTATTGACATCTCAAACTAAAAATTCGAAATAACTTCTTCTTTTTTTAAGTACTCTTAGAAACAAATCTAATTGAGACAGGATGACGCTCGTACTCCAAAATGGTATTGATATGTCTTGTTGCAATCATTTCGATCCATTTCTTTTGTAAATCATTATAAATTTGTGATCAATTTTTATATTTAAAAAATATACAGTATGTTAAACAACTAAACGACCCCTAAAATGTGAGGGGCATTAAGAATCACAGTTTCATGTCGCCACTTCTCAATTCGGATATGCTGTATATCGTTACCCTAGCAATACTGATCCAAACATAAAAACGTGACCCTCATTTCCACTTTCTCTCTCTACACTTTTCACAGTCATCGGCGCAACAGAGCAACAATGGCGACACCGGCGACTACTTCTTTCTCCATTTCCACCTCCTCCTCCTCGGCCGTTTCTTCCTCAAGCAAATCATTGAAGCCTGCTCTTTCCAGTAACTTAGGGTTCCTTTCTACTTCATCTATGTCGCTTAAGGCTCTCAGAGCTAAATCTTACTCCTACAATGTGTCTAGCTCAGGCGGACCACTTAATGTTCGTATGGTTGCTGCTCCTGCTGCTGTAAAGGCACCGATGTCTCTCGATTTTGAAACGTCTGTTTTTAAGAAGGAGAAAGTTACCCTTTCTGGACACGACGAGGTGAATCTCTTCCCTTCTCTACGTCTATTTCACTTATTAACTCGGTTTTAGAAAGAATGATGTAGTTAGAATATGGTGACATCTAATTTTCGGTGTAAGATTAGATGTAATATTTATATACTTGAAAACTGGTTAAGTGTGACAGTTATTCTAGCTTCATACTATACACTTATAATCATCATAGTTGACTAACATAAATTTACCATGAATTCATATTGATATGCAAAAAATTGCAATTTACAGTACTTATAGTATAGTTCTTGTTTAAAATATTGAATTAATGTTATTTAAATTAACTTTGAAAATTAGTCCAATTGACTTTCGAAAAGTCCAACGGGACAAATAGAAGTAGACGGAGGGAGTACTTGATAACTATTAGTTATGCGAGTTTCCTGTCAGTACTATCACCAACTGTAAATCTAAACACACCTCAACTATCAAATAATTGTTCCATTTTCTAAGCTAAAATATCAACATAGGCGAAGGGAAAAATGATAATTGAGGGGTGTTTTGATATATAGTTGGTAGGAAACTAGCATGCCTAATAATAGTTCAGGCATGAAATTTGAAAAATCGAAATACTATAGATGTGTTTTTGATACTTCGCTCTTTCTTTTTATATAACTTAAGAAAGAATGTAATTTTTTTCCATTTGATTTTGAGTAGCTGGACGTCTGTTTCTAAATGTAGATCACTTCTTATTGTTTTGTGGAATAATATGTAAGGAGGTTTGAACAAGTTGTCCTTTTTTCCCAAAAACCTTTAAGAATAAGGAATAATCTGTCCAAAAAGGAAATGTGTTTTTGGATAGTCAGAGTTGTTCATTAAAAAGATTTCTGAGTTTTTAGTGTGAAGTCACTTTTCAAAAAGATACTGTGGATTTTTTCTCAAAAAAGAATCAGCAAAAATTTCAAACAAACACCTTTAAGCATTAGACATTTTAGAGAACTCAGTAGAAGTACCATAAAACACAATTTTTTGACGGAGAGAGTAATGGTATTGTCTTTCTTGTTGGTGTATCAATGCTGAAAATGTTTATTTCTATATGTGAAAGTTCTCGTCTTTGATGTGTAATGTATATTGTTGGAATTGTGGTGTAGTACATTGTGAAAGGAGGGAGAGATTTGTTCAAGTTGTTGCCGGATGCATTCAAGGGAATCAAGCAGATTGGAGTCATTGGCTGGGGTTCTCAGGTGAAGTTTCTTTGGTTTTGGTTTTGGTTTTATTCAGTTAATTCAATTTTGATATCTGTATAATGTTCCATTCTGAGAGTTATTAGAATATGAAGTTAATGCAAAGAGGAAGTTTGTTGTGTGAGCTCAATGAAGAGGGAATATTTCCATCTGAAACTAAGAGTTTAGTTAATCAAAATTTTGGAGAAGATATATCTTTTTTTAAAATTGAAAGGAGAAGAGAAGAAGATATCTTTTTGTAGATTCTATAACATAGAAGTCCTCTGTTTTACTATTTTTGCTGGAAAGCTACATCTTTTTGGATGTACCTGATGAAAGCAGCTTCAAACTACTCTTTTCGTTGACTTCTCTAAAACCATGTATGTTCTCACCAAGTATTTTCTCTTCGTACTGATTCTAGCATAGTTGCTGATAAAGTTTCTCTATTGTAGTTTTTCTCGAGAAGATACATCTTCCTCCATCCAAAGTTTGTTTTTGGTTATGTTGTTATTTTTCATCATTAACACGGAAGGTATTATCAAAATATATCTTAATACTGTTTTAAAGTGATCTCATGCAAATATAGTAATAATCAACATTGAATTATTTTGGTTAAAAATTGCACAACTTTCTGTAAAAGTAAGATAAATGTTTTTCTTCTCTCCTGTTCAAGTTTCATTCCTTCTTTCATTCAAGTAGCTAAGCAATGCCCTTCTTTTTTGGTAGGGACCAGCTCAAGCCCAGAACTTGAGGGATTCTCTTGCAGAAGCAAATTCTGATATAGTCGTTAAGGTAACATTTCATTTCTTCTTTATTAGAGATTGAAGCTGAAGTTTATCTGGTTTGCATACAAGATTAAATTCTTAGTCTTGCAACTTATGAGTATGAATTTTGGTCATGTAGATTGGTTTGAGAAAGGGTTCTCGCTCCTTTGCTGAGGCTCGTGCAACTGGGTTTACTGAAGAAAATGGTACCTTGGGAGACTTGTATGAAACTATCTCCGGAAGCGATCTAGTGCTGCTTTTGATTTCTGATGCAGCTCAGGTAGGCACATTGTGTTAGCCTCATGTTCTTTTCACGAAAACTTGGTAATACATTTTAGTGAAGGCTGCCCTTGACCTCATAGTTCAATGTTTTGCCAATTAGCCTCATGGTCTTTTCACGAAAACTTGGTAATACATTTTAGTGAAGGCTGCCCTTGACCTCATAGCTCAATGTTTTGCCTGGAATGCTAGATATCTTGTTTCTTGCTTCTACTCTTCCCAATAATGACAAAAACTTAGTTTTGCTTAGTCATAAGATATAGCTTTGTGCTTTCTGCTCCCACCAGTGGTGATTACATGTGATTTTGTTGTTTAATTTGTGACTATGGAAAGCACACTAGGTATATTTCCACTAAACTTTAGGGTTTCTCTGGTGAGGTTTTGAACATCCTAAATCCAACTTATTTTATTTTGGTTAGCGGAAACATAGATTATTACCAGAATCACGTCTTCCACATTATTCATTGGAGTATTTAACTTGGCAACATGTATGACCTGAAATTTTACAAAAATTTACCTAAGGATGAAATATCAAACCAAGCCACACACTCACATTATACCTCAAGAAAATGGTAATATTGATAGCTTGTCAGACAGTATATTCCTTCACCGAGTGTGCAGGTAGTGCCCGTTGCTGCACCACTTGAATTTCCTGATGTATTTGCAGGCTGACAACTATGAAGAAGTGTTTTCTCACATGAAACCAAATAGTATACTTGGTCTTTCGCATGGATTCCTTCTTGGCCATTTGCAGTCATTGGACCTTGACTTTCCCAAGAATGTCAGTGTGATTGCTGTATGTCCCAAGGGAATGGGCCCGTCTGTCCGGAGATTATATGTACAAGGAAAAGAAATCAATGGTGCTGGAATCAATGCAAGTTTTGCAGTTCACCAGGTCTCCTGCAGTCTTTTATAATTCATCCTCATCTATTTTCTTTCAAACTCTTTGTTTTTATGTTCTATGAGATGTGACACCATTCGCTACATACAGGATATAGATGGAAGAGCCGCTGATGTTGCTCTTGGGTGGTCAGTTGCCCTTGGTTCCCCCTTTACATTTGCAACCACCCTGGAACAGGAATACAGAAGCGATATATTTGGCGAGCGAGGTTAGCGTGTTTCCAAAGTCTGTTTTTTCACTTACTAAATTAGTACGGTTGAGGTCCGTTGGTCTTCTTATTAGGTATATTACTTGGTGCTGTCCATGGCATTGTCGAGTCTTTGTTCAGAAGGTACACGGAAAATGGAATGAGTGAAGAGCTTGCATACAAGAATACTGTTGAGTGCATAACCGGAAACATTTCGAGGACAATATCAACAAAGGTCAGAATTGAATTCTCAGTCTTCTGATTTGGTCTATTATTATGTTTAGCAAGATACTTCTATAACTTCTCAAATTGTTCTTGAAACTATTCTACATGTTTATTAGGGTATGTTAGCTCTATACAATTCATTGGATGCGGAAGGCAAGAAGGTGTTCGCAACTGCATATAGTGCTTCATATTACCCTTGCATGGAGATCTTGTATGAGTGCTATGAAGATGTTGCAACAGGTAGTGAGATCAGGAGTGTTGTCTTGGCAGGTCGCCGCTTTTCTGTGAGTTGATTCTTTATCATTAAGTTTCCTAACAATTGGTTTCTCCTTCTCTCTTGCACCCCCTTCATTGGAGGCACATTAATTTTTTACTTCCATGATGGAAACTAGATAATACCGGCTGTATAATTTTTGGCTTCTTCCCCAAAATGAAATCCATAATTTCCTTTTCTGTGTGATTTCTTTTTCGTTGACTTTGATGTCATTTTCTGGACTGGTCACCTCTGGACCTGGCCCATTGTTTTTTGTATATGCGGATTTTTTACCATTTATAAAATGGGTCCTAAGCCTAGTTTTAATTTTATTTTTTAAAAAAAAAAAGAAGTTTATATCGCCTGTACTACTTAGCTTGTGGTGCTTTTCCCCTATAACTACTTTGATCACTTGAAGAAATTGTGTATCCCTTCTTCAGCATTATGGAAAAGTGTAATACCTATTATCAGATGAAGATATTAACCTTATTTTTTTGTACATACAGGAGAAAGAGGGGTTACCAGCTTTCCCAATGGGCAAAATAGACCAGACAAGGATGTGGAAAGTTGGTGAGCGTGTTCGTGCAACACGGCCATCTGGTGATCTGGGTCCTCTCTATCCTTTCACTGCTGGTGTCTATGTCGCATTGATGATGGCTCAGGTCTTTTTTTTATTCAATCTGTGTGGTTGGTTTTATTATAATGTTTGAACCGTAAAAGGAGGGCCTGGCAGCGCGTATCTTGAGCTGCTGTCAACTTAGATCTCTTTAAAATCCTTCTCTTCTTATAAGCTCTTTCTCTTCCCAGCTATAAGCACTTTTTACCTATCTCCCCACTACTTGACAAGGTTTAGATCAGCTTGATGAACAACACCCCTCCCCGCTCAGCTCTCTTTTGCTTATTTTCATTATTGTTTTTTGTTTAAAAGAAGTAAGCACGCAAAGAAGCCTAGAGGATTCAACATCTACGGTATATACGTCAAAGAATAATTTTAATCTCAGATATACAATGTAATTTTTAGCCGAATCCCCTTGTCCTGCTGATTTCCTTTTTGCTTCTGTGTTTGAATTTGATGGTATATGGATGCTCAAAACCTGTGGTGTTAGATTAGTAGTGTGAGAGCATCTAGGTCTTGCTTGTTTATAACACTCTGTTCATTGGTAAATGTTCACAGATTGAGGTTCTGAGGAAGAAAGGCCACTCTTACTCAGAGATCATAAACGAAAGTGTCATTGAGTCTGTTGATTCCCTGAATCCTTTCATGCATGCACGTGGAGTGTCTTTCATGGTTGACAATTGCTCCACAACAGCGCGGTTGGGATCTAGGAAGTGGGCTCCTCGTTTTGATTACAATCTCACCCAGCAAGCACTGGTGGCAGTCGACAATAACCTGCCAATCAATATGGCTCTTATGACCGATTTCGTATGTGATCCTGTCCATGAAGCTATTGAAGTTTGTGCCCGATTGAGACCTACTGTCGACATTTCAGTTCCTGCAGATGCTGACTTTGTCCGTCCCGAGCTCAGACAAACTGTCAACTAAGGTTCTTTGTCTGTCATTTCTATTGAGAATGAGTATGGCATTAAGCAGGGCCATGTTTAGTCTGATCGAGCATTTTCAAAGGTAGAGATCGTTTCTGTATGCTGTGCTTTTTGGGGTGTAAGGAGATCTACTTAATAACATATTTCTGTTGGTAAAAAAAAATCACCTTTTTCTGTTATTATTATTATTATTATTAAACTACGCGACCTCTGTACTATGGAATGTTATGTATTTTTGCAGATTAACTGAATAAAAACTCAGTTTGGAGTCTCTTTAGCCTTGGTATTAATATGTTTTCTCAATCAAAAGGTTTAAATTAATTGTATGAACAGTGTTGAGAACGTTAATTTAATTCAGAGCCTGTTTGGCCAACCAGTCGGGAGGTCAAAAACATTCTCTTCTTTATGGAAAAAGTTTTTATTTTTAGAAAATTCAAAGTGTTTGAGATGACCTATATTGAAACTATGATTGGGTAAAGCCCCGCAGCAGCAACGGAATCGGAGATCAACAAAATATAATATGAAGTTTATTTCAAATTTAATTCTAAGATATTTCACATTATCTCATCAAACTTGAATTATTTTATCCCACCTTCTCAGCCAGAAGTTACATATAACATATGTACTTAAAGTATTTTGTAAACATGTATTTTTTTCTGGAGTGTAATATTTTCTTAATTGAGTTTTTTTTGCGTAATTTTCATTGAATTTTAACGTGTTTTTGCTTCCACTACAATGGCGGGAAATTGGATACCAAAATGCTTTTAACGTGTTTAACGTTCCTAGTCAGTATAAATATCCCCGAGGAGCTCAATATTTCAAAATTTACACCACCGAAAAACACAGTCGAGATCACTAAGAGAAACAGAGAGAGAAGATGCAAATGGTGGAAAGTAGATTCAGAATGAAAAAGAAATCACAGAAGATGACCTTAGAGAAGTACGTCGATTTCATTGACAACAAGAAGCAATTCGATCTCACTATCCCTAATCTCAATGAGGTATCTCTGCTTCTCTCTGAATCTGCGACTGTACATGTAGATATTTATCTACTGTAATTTGTTTAGTGTGGTTTCAGTTGCTTGACTAATCGTAATTCACGGATAATAACCATGGAGATCTGCTTGTTTTGACGTATTTCAGTAGTTTTTGTTGTTTATCCGTATTTTTTCTTACTTGGAGGTGTTTTATAGGATGAAATTCGGAGATCAATGATGTGACCATTTTAAATTAGAGATTCTTATCATTTGTAATCATTTTGATGTTTTAATTGTATGCTTAGCTCGATTTTTACCAAATCAAGTTCATGAGATGTGTTCACAGCAGAATTGGAATAAAATTTCTGTTTTATATGCCGTGAGAATTATCCTTTCTCGATGTAATTAACTCGCAATTCGATTTCACTGTTGCTGATCTCAGTGAGGTATCTCTCCTTCTCTATGAGTCGCTGGAGATCTGCTGGTTTTGATGTATTTCAGTACTACTTCGATGATTATCCATATTTCTTACTCGGAGGTGTTTTTTCCGGTATGAGTAGGAGATTAATGATGTGACTCTGTGAAATTAGAGATTGTTATTATTAATGTTCATTTGGATGTTTGTATAGTCAATTTCCTGATATGTGTTGCTCGAATTTTTAACCATATCAAGTTGAAGAGATGAGTTCGGAACAGAATTGGAATTCAATCTCTGTTTCAGAGTAGCTACATGATTTGAATTTGTAACTTAAAGCTAGTAACCTTAGAGAATAACCTCAATTTAAGTGATAGTAACAAGCAGCTCGATTTCACTAGTGCTTATCTTAATGAGTTACCTCTCGTTCTCTCTGAAACTTTGAATATGTAGAGATTACTCCCAGTATTCAATAATCATTATCGCATTGGTGTTTATCCGTATTGCTTACTCGGATGTGTTTCTCCTAATTGTTTTTCCGGCTTGAAAACGAAGATTAATGATTCAACTGAGTGAAATTATTCAAAAGATGAGTTCGGAACAGAATAGGAATTCAATTGTGTTATGTGCCGTGAGAATAATCCTCTCTTTATGTGTCAATGCTTTTTGCAGATCATCAGCATTCACGGGTTCAAGAAAAGCAAGCGTCAAAAGGTCATATCAAATTCATAGTACGCAAGTTTTCGATCTTGTTGATCAAATATTGATTTCTTCAATCTCCTAAAATATACAGAAAGTCCTGGCGGATGCTGTGAACACAATGGAGTTAATAGACCTGCGACGCTCCACATTACAAGAGGAGATCTCATCAGAAGCTTTCGTTACTCTCGATGAAGCAATCAAAGACCTGACTAATCTCAATTGGCAAGAGTGTTGTGTCACCTCTCTGCAAACCATTTGTTTCTCTAATGGAGTCAATGGCTCAGATCACTGCCAGGCGAAGACTAATGCTACAGCTTCTTCAATCCCAAATATCCCACCACCAACGAAGAAACCAAAGGTTCGATCAGTTAACTCTTGTTACTTGGAATGAGAAAACAAAATTAAGAAGAATATGCATCTGGCTTTCTTCATGGCATAGGATTACCAGTATTGAAAATGAAATAAGTCCAAATAGAACAAAATGGTAATAACTGAACTTGACTAGCTTGTTTTGATGCATAGTTTGATTGATAATCTGTCATGGTTGATCCAAATTGTGGTACAATCTATGCGCAAAAAATATTAATTTCGAGCCTGAAGTGAACCTTTCCTTGATTATTTCATAGTAATGTTTAAAATTATGATTTGATTGCATTCATGTTCTTTTCTTTAGCTGTGTAGTCATCTGACATATACCTAGAGCAAGCAAACCAATCATTTCAAGACTGAAAGACTAGCTATACGCTGAGAAAAGAACAATGGGGATGCAAATCAAATGATATGCATTCATCAATTAATGTGAAAACAATCTTCAGCAAGACAGATCCAATAAACAAGTATCTATTCATTTGTTGGGGCCTTACAATTATCTATTCGCACTTGACAAACAATCCACCAGATGTTTCACCAGCCTCCTTTAATCAAATACACATGGTACATTCTACTCGTTTGGATCATCACTGCAAGAGCATACCAAAAAGATGTGGTTTAGAATGAATAGGGAAGCTTTATTAATACCAAAACAGAGCAGATGAATGAAGAACCCACCTCCGCATCCTCGCCTGCACCCACTTTGTTTGCAGCATCTCCCTTTGGAGCCTCTTCTATTAGGACCGAAAAAAAAAAGATTCAACATGAATAATATGTAAAGTTGAAGTTTTCTCTTAATAGTGAAATAGGACAATATTACATTCAATACAGTTGAATTATTGTAGTGTCATGGGATGAGGATCTTTGTTATACCCTTGTCAACTCAACTATATGTGCTGCATATTAATCATAAAACCTTTCTAAAGGCAACACTTCCTAACTGCAAATGCACATTCAAATGAAGTGCGTGTGAAACTACCAGTGTCAATTAAGGTCACCTCAATTACAAGTAGAGGAGCAGCTGTCGGAATTATTCTGATGCCTAAAGAATATAACCTTAGTAAACATCCAATGTCCAATAAAACACTGTATGAACAAGGAAAGAAATCCTACAAAATATTAATATCTCCTCAGCCTGATTCCTTCCTTCTCCGATCAAACAAAAAGGGATGCCTAAAACTTATATTTTTGCTGCCTGGTGTTCTAATTCCCGAAAATAATAGAGTAACAGTACAGTGCATTCCACACTGAATGTCATCTAAAAGACTGCAGATGAACTAGTTCTTCTAAAGATCTCTCTCATCCAATTACGAGGAGAAAAGAGCAGGTAGAAAGTTAATGAACCAGCTACGAGGATTATGTAAGCACCAAAGCAACCTTGAGATCAAGACAGGCACATACCTCCATCCTCTGGAATGTCAGACGTCCACAAGGTGAGATTGTCCCTCAGAAGCTGCAGAATTAAGGTACCATCTTTATAGTTGTCCTCATTGAGGCTATCCAGCTCAGATATTGCTTCATCAAAAACCTGCTTAGCCAATTGGCAAGCCCTGAAGAACACAGAGTATAATCAACTGAGATTGAAGAACGTGTGTGGATAAACTACGATAAACACAAAACCGCACAAACCTTTCAGGGGAGTTCATTATCTCATAGTAGAAAACAGAGAAATTTAAAGCCAAACCCAACCGAATGGGATGGGTTATCGGTAATTCAGCTTCTGCAGTAGTTGTAGCCGTCTGTACACAGTTTAGAATGACCAGTAAGTGGAAGTAGATAGAAATACGATATGCATGTTAAGAAAACAAATACAAACACTATACTTAAAACGTGAAAGATACGGGAACGGGAGAAAGGGACAAGTAAAGAGGCTCTACATAATATTTAAAATGTTATGAAGTTAAGATCTTGAAAATGCCATCAAATTCCATTTGGAAAAGCCCTTAATTCCAACAGCAATGTAAAGGCTGCTTAGCAGAACATATGCTAGCGTTCACTTTAGAAACAATCAAATATACGACTGACAATATGTATCAGTGTCTTCTTGTTTAGCAGAAAACGAGATGATTATTGTCTTCTTACGGGTTTATAGCAATTGCATACCTGATATGCTTTTAAAGACAGATCAGAAACTTCTTTCTTGTCATCACCTGTTTTGAACTCTGCAAGATATCGATAATAATCTCCTTTCCTGCACCCAAAGATAAAGCAAACTGACTAAAATGAACAACCGATGAAGTTCTTAACTTCCAGAAAAACAAACTCAATGTTTTCGACTCAAAACAAACAATACACCAAGCCTCACATTTTGTAGTAAAACACAGTTGATTCACCAGCAGTACATGACGGAATCAGATGCTCATCAATCACAGTCATGATATTATTGCAAATGTCGGTGAGCTCTGACTCTACTTTTTGGCGGTACCCGTGGATCCGCTTCACATTCTGCTCATTTCCTCTAGCATCTTCCTTCTGCTCGATGGAAGACAAGATCCTCCATGACGCTCTCCTAGATCCCACCACATTCTTATAACCAACAGATAACAAATTCCTCTCCTCCACTGTCAGTTCAACATCCAGATTCGCAACATTCTTCATTGCATCAACCATCTCTGTAACATACGAAAAACTTAAGCAAAGCTAATCAACAGTGAATCTGTTCTGAACACCCAACAGCAACAAGAAACCCACTGTAATCCCACAAGTGGAGTGTAGCGTTGGGGAGGGTAGAATGTACGTAAACCTTACCTTACCCCTATCTTAAGAAGGTAGAGAGGTTGTTTCCAATAGACCGACTTCCTTCTAACAAGAATAAAACTACTACTCTATTGCCCGATTTCATTCAAACCTTCTACGCTAATTATCAACCTCCAGACCGTAAGGATCTATTGTAAGCAAAATCATTTCTGCTCAAAACAACTTTACCAGTTAACCTAAGGCACCTTAGCAACTAACTAAAACTTAAAATTTCGAAGCAATGAAGTTTGCTTTTTTGATTATCAACTCTTTTGCTAAAATTATTCTAGTTAAGCAAGTAGACTAAAGATACATATACATTAAACTTAGATCTATGCATATAATAAAATTAAAAAAATCATCTATTTGATTTACATGAAGAAGAAGAACAAAACCCTAACCATCGTAGCGTTCAGCTTGCTCAGCAAGCCTGGCGATGTATACCAAGTTTTCACGTTCTTTGGATGAAGCCATTTTCCGATCTTCTCTTTGAGTTGAAAAAAATGGAGATTTTTATCTTCTTTCTTCTTTTGTTTCACCCTTTTTGATGTGTAGCAGCTACAAAATGTTCTTTTTACTTGAAAATGATTTTTCAGCAGTCACACAACAAGAGTGAAAATATATCAAAAGAGGGGCTTGTAGATAGAGTAAATGTTCTTTTCCTATCTTTAACTCTTTGTTTTCTATAATTTATTCCCAATTCTTTTATAGTCATTCATATTAGTATTTCCTCAGTTTAACAATATTTATCGACTATACTATTTTGAAATGTTTAATAATATTCGTTCACTTTATAAAATGAATGGATAATTTTATACTTAGTTCATAATTTTCTATCAATTTCTAATTCTGATCTTCCTCCCCAATCTGATATTATGGTGTCGACTGGAGCAGGCTACCATGAGACAAAAAATCTTCTTTCTAAAGAGATTCGATTTGAAACTCTTATATGTCCAGATTCACCGTAGGGCCCTCATATCTCTTCCTTCTCCGAGCTCTGGTATGGAAGAAGGAACCGAGAAGAAGATATCAGCAACAACTGGTTTTATTACGGGACAGCTCATAATGTTCATATCCATCTATTATGCGTCTCTTTATCTAGCATTGAGTAGACCTCATACAATAGCTATCCTAACTCTACCATATCTTTTTTTTGTTTCATTTCTTCTGGAACAATCACAAACACTTTTTTTGATTATGGATATACTATCAGAAATTCAATACTATAATTAAAATTTCGTCCTAAATATTAATTATAGTCATTTTCCTATTACGTTTTAAAAGATATTATATTCATCATATTCAAAGGATGATATAGTAAAATTACTCTTCTATTTATATTTTTTTAAGAAGTGTGCAAAGTCTAAAAAGTGTACAAAGTCTATAGTGGATAAATATTCCAGAATAGAAATGATATAATTTACTGATCAATAGAAAAAAGTTTCTTTACTTTTAACTTAATAAGAATAAGGTCATGTATATAATATCCTCTACGGACCTTACTTATAAGAGGACATTCATATGTTGTTTATTGTCATATAAAAATGGGAAAAGGGTCTGATATACCCCTTAACTTTGTCATTTAGAGCTGATATACCCCTCGTTATAAAAGTGGCTCATATATACCCCTACTTGTAAACAAATGGCTCACATATACCCTTTTCCTCTAACGGAAATGAAAAAAATAATAATTTTGATCTAAATTTTTGTTATTTTTTTCTAAAAAATATAATACCATATGAGTAAATTTAATCCTCGTCAAACATATTTTTTTTACTTTTTTTTGTTTCAATGACTAATTTATAATTATTATTTTGATAATCAAATTTATTTATGTTTCACTAATATTCT
The DNA here is from genome assembly GCF_001406875.1 of Solanum pennellii. NCBI lineage: Eukaryota > Viridiplantae > Streptophyta > Magnoliopsida > Solanales > Solanaceae > Solanum > Solanum pennellii. Next base: position 4,829,445 of record NC_028648.1, read on the forward strand.
TGTAAAACTTATTGTAGATGACCAAATTTTTTCTTCGAATACAAAATTAAATTACAATACACACAAAAAAAAATAGTTTAAATTTTTTTCTTTAAACTAAGGAATGAAAGAAAAAAACAAAATAAGAATAAGAAACTCAAATAATTATAATAAAAGAAGTCAAAAAATAATTTATGTATGAAAAAAATTGAAATATACCTTGAACTTTGATAGAAGAATCATATATACCCCTAAATAATTTTTAAAAAAAATTAGAAGTAACAAATATAAATTTAAAACTAATTTTTTAACTTCCGTTAAATGAAGGGTATATGTGAGCCATTTTGTAACGGCAGGGGTATATGTGAGCCGTTTGTATAACGGTAAGGACATATATGAGCCACTTTTATAACGAGGGATATATCAGCTCCAAATGACAAAGTTAAGGGGTATATCAGACCCTTTTCCCTATAAAAATTGAAGCATGTAAACTCATGGTCTCTCTCGAAAGATTAGATTAATTGAAAATAAATTATTTACTTAATGGACAAAGGATTAATTTCCACAAAATCTTTCACACTTGAGTCAATTAGTAGTAATTTTTCTGGTGACCTATGGAAATTTATTTCATATAGCCCGACAAGATCTATAATAATTTTTGACAGGACTAAAAATAATTTATTTTAATCTATGCTCGATATCTCAGAATCATACTTATACTATTAAGATTTTTTTATTTACTGAACTTATTTTATTAATAACTTTTTACCCTTTTCGATTTACGTGACATTATCTTGTGATTCCAATATTGATTGACTTTTTTTTTACATTAGTATAGTATAAATGTGTTTCTGAGATTTCGAATCTAAATCGAGGGATATTTGTATATTTTTCCTTTATTTCTTTAAAATGGATGTTTTTTTTTTATTGTAATATTTTGAATCATTGTTCTTAAATGGTCCATGTAAGCAGATTTTCCCCTTCCACTAATTTTTTCCAAACCAAAAAAAAAAACAAACATTTTGATCATTTAACACATATTTTCCCATCCTAAAAGAAACCCAAAGAAATGGCTGTTCTAAATTGCTACTACCTCTCAGTGACTTCTACAGCCACACCAAAATCTCAAGAATCTGCAAGCAATTCATCCCCAACACAGACAAAGTGATTCTTCCCAAAAAAAAGCCTATGAAATGGTCTACTGGAGATGCACCAGGTGAATATGGAGGACCACCAACTACAACTAAGCTAAGGAAGTATTGGGGTGAGGATAAAGATCCTCTTACCTCTGATGATTTTATTTGGAATAAAGAATTTATGGGTCGTATGAAGAAGTATGTTCAGGACCCTCAAGAAAAGGATCCTGTCTCTCGCTTTTCTCCTGCAAAGGTACAGTCTTTATGTTACTTATATTGATCTTTTTTGCTTTTGTTGTTTCAATGTTTAGTATTTTCTTGAATTTTGTCATATTCCATGGTGTTTTGATAATATGAAATGTTATGGTTAGGATTTAGGAGCAAGGAGCTTATCAAGTTTTTTAAGGCAATTGAGCTGTCTTAACTTAGTTGTTGTATGCACTTAGGGTGTGTTCCGTAGGAAAGAAAATGTTTTCTATGGAAAAGATTTTGCAGGAAAATAAGTGAGTTTTTATACTTATTTTCTTGTTTTCAGCGTGTAAACAATAAATATTGTCCTAAGATCATTTTTGTATGTAAGCTAGATAGATTTATGGGAGGTCGTACCGGGTTGGAGTGTGGGGGTGAAGATGAGGTGTGTTGGAGGGTGAAAAGGACACAATCAATGTGGAATGCTACTTGTTGAATTTGTTTTCCCTACTTCTATTAGTGAAGTTATCTTTAAGGAACTTGTTTTCCTAGATTAAATATTTTCCAAAAATTTTTAACTAACCGAACAAGAGAAAATTGGAAAGCATTTCCTAGAAAATGGTTTCCTCCAAACGGAACAAACCTTAGTTATGTCTGGTTTTCTTGGGGAGATTCTTTGTTTGGTTCAAGGTAAGTGTGCAATTTAGATGACCTGGTAGTTGTATTATATCCTTGATTAGTCTTGAAGGATGAATCATTTAGTATTGAAATGAAATAGGCCCGAATAGAATGTATTGGTTACTGAAAATTCAAACAATTGAGTATGAGTAGTTTGGAGTTGAGTGAATTTTACTTGGACTACATTAAGGGTCTCTGTTGTGCTGCCTGTAGTCAATTGTTATGTCTTTTGAGGAATCTTTCCATGATAGTCCCTAGCTTTCTCCACAAAATGGAACAGAACAATGTTGGTCATCAAATGATTTTCTTCCCTTTCTTTTAGTTCTTTTTCTTTATTAAAATTAAATTGCATGAAACTACGATTTGTTTGTGTAGTGTGTTAGTCTGAAGGAGCTCTATACTACTATAGAGGGTAAAATTCGGCATTTTGCTTAATACCATTTCTGTTAAAATGGTTGCTTGATTTGTTTGTGACTATGTCATTTTGATCTTTGTTTGATTTGTTTGTCACTATGTCATTTTGATCTTAACAGGAAGAGTCATCTGGATTTCTTAGCTTAAACAGAGTTATGAGTCTTGACAGGTGGGATTCGTCTTTAACCTTTCTTTTGAATAGATATATATCAGTTCATTCTTCCTCTAATGTGATTGCATTGGAGGATGCAGTATGGAAATTGACCTAACCAAGAAGCTTATAACCCCTTCAAAACCTACGCTAGATGCTGAAGTCGAGGAAAATAAAGTAATACAATTTTCAGACACTTAGCTTTAGCTATTTGTCATTATTTTCTTTTTACAGACTTTGTTCAAGCTGAAATTAGTTTTCAGGCTAGTGTAAGTGCATCTCAAAAATGGAGACCAGCACCAACACGACGCGAGCAGGAGAAGTGGGATAGGGCTGCAAAGGCTGCAACTGGAGGCAGTGTATGTTTCTAGAATTGCCTAAAGAATTCGTTTCTTGAAATTTGGTACTTCTTTTTTTTTTTTTGGCTCAAAATGTCTCCCTCCTGAGATATAAAAGTATGCTGCTGGACCTTATAATGCTGAGTTATCCATCCCTCAGGAAGTGTTACTACGAGAAACAAGACGTTCACAAGAGGACCCAAATATTTTGGCTGCTCAGTCAGAGGAGCAGTATCTTAAGGTGCATGTTTATTATTCTCTCCACATGAATCATACTCTTGATTGAGATCTGTTGACTTCGTACAAGTTCACACTTCTAAAATACTTGTGTTTCTTTCCTCTTCAGTTGAAGGACAAATTACAGTTACTCACCCTTGGGATTGGTGGTGTTGGCATAGTTTCAGCCTATGTCTCTTATTCTCCTGAAATTGCAGCAAGGTAAATTAGTTATCTTTCTAGAAGTTCTAGTTATTTTCAATCTCTTCTGGATGAATGTATGGTCTGATCAAGTGATGTTGTAGTTTAACGTAACCCCTTATCCATTAAACTAGCTTTCCTTTGATTAGTATATTGGTCCGTGTGGTTTCTAACGTTAATAATATTTGTGAACGGAGCAACTCTTCACTTGCTTCTTTTATCCTTCAAAAGGTGATACTGTTACTGAACAAATAGCCATTTCATACAATGAAATGACCAAATGATCTTCTAGTATACTTTGTATATCTTTTATCAAGTCGTGACTGTTTTATTTCTGTTTTGCTTGTCGAATTTTTTCAAACTTGTTATAAGGATTGAACAGCCTTTTGGATTAAGTTGGTGGGTGATCTGCGCATCTTCCATGAAGCTATTAAAATTGATGTTGATAAGATATTGTGTGTTTCTATGACCATTGACGATGCTTGGCCACTTGGTTCTATCATGTGCATGCATATATTTGGTGTTAATAAAATGTTACGTTTTCCATTTGTCCAGTTATGGTGCTGGACTACTTGGATCGTTGATGTACATGCGTATGTTGGGGAACAGTGTGGATTCTCTAAGGACAGATGGACCCAAAGCGCTTATCAAGTATGCTTTTCGTGATGCAATCTTTAGCTGATAGCTCTTTCTGTGCATGTTTATCTCCAATATTTTGATGACCTTTTACTGTCCACTATAAAGAAGTACCCTAGAGATGAGGGTTTTTTGAGTTAATACAAGTATAAGTAAGACAAAATGTGTGCACTGCAATTTTGCCCCACATAGAAGAGTGAAGTTGAAATGGCATTAGACAGAGCTTGTTTTAGGTAATTAAAATTATAAATGAATTTGTAACACATGTAATTTGAATTGGATGTCTGAAATGGAGGAGTGTAACAAGAGGGCTATGCTATAGTAATTTATAAAATGATTACAAGACCAGTAATGAGAAATGTTATATCAGAGGTAATTTGGCATAAAACATGTTCAAATGAAATAAATAGATGTTTACGATTCATATAGCCAACCAAACTATTTTGCGACTGAGGAAATGAGGATAGCAGATTCATCATTGTTAATTGTGGTTTCTTAGACCTAAACCCTTGACAGTCATATCAAAGAAAGGGTTTAAATTAGAAGTGTACATGATCAGCTATACTATAGTTGTTTCAATGTGGATAATTTCTTGATTCCAGGATTTTAAGCTATTAAGCAACGGGTAGGTAAATAGAAACCTACAACATGAATCATTCTTGAATCCCTAACTGACATAGGAACCGTAGTCATATGCCATAAGGGACTAGTTTGATCTCTGATTAATTAACTTACGAGAAAGCTTTACTTGCAGGGGAGCGGTTGGGCAGCCAAGGCTACTGGTTCCTGTTGTCTTGGTCATGATCTATAACCGGTGGAATGGGTAAGGATCTTCCACTATCACTGTATTTCGTTAAAACATGTGCGGATTGAATAATTATCGCAAGGAAACTTCTCTTATAATGTTTCTGCACGGATAAAGAAATTGGAGATGGTTAGAAGGAGCTTCAGTTTCTCCTATTCACCTTTTACTTCCAAGATTCAATTACATCTTTTGGTCTACCAAAGTTAGAAGTTAACCACTTAAGACGAAGAACAAAAAAGAAACTTAGCAAGCTGAGGAACATTATTGACACTTGAATTTCAATTTAATGTACTAAAACAACAACATACTCAGTGTAACCCAACAAGCAGGGTCCGGGGAGGATGGTGTGTACACAACCATACCCGTAGCTCTTCTGATTTGTGAAGGTAGAAGGTTGTTTCCGATTGACTCTCAGCTCAAGTAAAATATATCAAAAAAACAAGTATGCATAGCAAATATAGTAGGGATGAGCCATACTAGAAAACAATGAAGAAGAGAACAATAGCGTCAAATAAAATTATGAATGTGTTTGTTTCTAGTTTGAGATGTCCCAAGGATACCAAAAATCGAAGTGAATTTCTGATTCAGTACCAAGAAATTAGTCACCTTCATTCATGAAGAGTTGAAATACCACAAGAACGGGTATTATCAACCATTCTATAGTAGCTTGAATTCGTTAGTTACTAAATGAACCTAAGAATCATTTATAGACTCTATTCTTCGACTGTTCTGGAGCACACACTGATGATTTTACAGTGAATAAAAGCTTTAGTTGTGGTTGTTTGCTTACAAATTACAACTCGTATGGATTTGGTATGTTTTCAGTATCCTTTCGGTGGAGTATGGACTCATGCACCTCGAGTTGATACCCATGCTAGTGGGGTTCTTCACTTACAAGATTGCAACTTTTGCACAAGCAATTGAAGAGGCAGTGACAATTGTAGGGAAGAAGACAGAAAAATAATTATAATAGGTATAATTACAAAGTCTCATGTAGGATTGATGAGCTTTTGTATCTCAATATTTTGTTTACTAAAAGGTATATACATATTTACTACAACATTTTCTTGTTTTAGAACAAGGTGCATAGTTAAAGCAACAATGAATTTTCATGTTGAGTTCATACCCTTTTAGACACTTTAACTTATCAAGGAGCACAAGAAAATATCGTTTGTCCCTATTTTGAGTTTACTCTCACCTGGTAACTCATCATGGTAGGTATTTCGTCAAATTAGTCAAGGTGCAAATAAGCTGGTTTGGACTCCACAATCATAAAAAAAATAAAATTTCTTACGTATTTTCTTGTGTTTAGTAAGTAAGAAGATAGTGCATTTAACAATAATTTGGGAAAATAGTATAACATCGGACTTTAAATACTATAATTGAGAGTCCGGTCTCGGATCCTGCGAGTAGTTTTTTTCCCAATCAATGGTGTGTACATACTATTGTTTACCTGATAAAACATCCCAATTTTTTTTTAAAAAAAAAAAACAGTCATTTAGTCACGTGGTGGAGTGCTAAGTACTCCTTCAAAGATCTTGAGTTCGAGATTTCTTCTAGGTTCTAATGCCCGTACCATACACCGGTGACAGAAAATGTTTTGTGTAAAGTTTATTTTCGCATTATTAACCAAAATAAATGTAGGACAATGAGAAATTTATATAATATGTGTATCTGTATAATTCAGACAACAAGCTCTCGTAGCTCAGTCGGTTAGAGCACCTGTTTAGTAAGCGGGAGGTCTTGAGTTCGACTCTCAACGAGAGCAATCAATCCTTTCTTATTTCCATTTATTTTTTATTGCAATTTTGCTTCTCATATTGGTATATATATATCTTCCTTTCTATGTCCGTTAGTTAGAACGACGATGATATAGATTTTCGTGCTACTTTTGATTTTTAAATAGTTATAACAGTTTGTCGTGTTTAACAGAGCATGTGAACCATAACATTTATAGGTAAAAACTAGAATAAAGAATGAGGTAAAAGACTAAAAAAAGGTGAATTGTGATTGCAATATGAATCATTACAGAATAATGTCAGACAGTGATGTGTTTGTGGGCAATACTGAAGCTCTACAAAAAGGACATGATTTTTTCCTCTGCAACCATTTGTTTATGCATTCAGCATGAAATTCATGGCCACATTGAAGTGTGCCAATGTTATCTTCCTCTTTATATTCAAGCAAGCAGATAGCACATGCATCTTGTTCCTCACCATCTTCGTTGGCGTCTATGTCCATAACACAAGTAACATAACATGTACTTTTTTCAAAATACTCAGACATATCTTCTTCCTCAACCACCTCTTCTTCTTCTTCTTCTTCGTCTTCAATTTCATCAGTATAGGTGTCATCAAGAATGGATTGAGGCACTTGAATATTGTAACGAATGTAGTTAGTATTCACTTGCATTCGAGCTGTTCTAGTCCTTCTTCCACTTGTTTGATGATTGCCTTGATCAAGCACATGTATATCATACTCCATTCCTATTTCTAACTCATTCACGATTTCTTCTTCTTCCTCGTCCTCTTCCTCTTCCTCTTCCTCGTCTTCTTCCATACTATCTTCATCCAACAACTCTTCTTCTTCTTCTTCTTCAATTTCACCAATATCTGAATGTTCTAACTTAATATGAGACATGAAACTATAATCAACAGGAGGCATGAGGTGTTGTAGTCGATTCAAGAGAGCGGCGTCAGGTGGTAATGTACGACTACAACAACAAGGAACTTGATCATGTTGAGACATTGTTTCTTCCCTGCGTTTTGTATTAGATTACCAGAAAGTTTAGAATGGGATCTACTTGTTAATGTAAACCTATATATAGGAAAAATATATTTGATTTGGAAAGCAAAATATATATTTATGGTAACAATTTGATTGGGAAAAATAGTTTCCTAAAATGTTTATTTCCTTTTCTTTTCTTGCTTTCCCCACAAGTTTCTATAAAAAATTATCACACGTTATTATTTTTAATAATTCCGATGTGTCCATCACAAAGTTTGATATAAAAGAGAATTACAAAATCATATCAAAGTTTAGAACTTTTCTGTTGAACCAGTAACAAAATAAAAAATATTTCTACATATATTTTAGGTCTAGAAGAAAAATCCCATTTAATTAATTTACTAACAAAACCCAATATGTCCTTCACAAAGTTTGATGTAAAACTGGTTTCAAAAACAAATGCAGAAAAATTGGGGAAATGCAGTCTAACCAAACCAAAAATATCAATCAAAATCCTCCTCCAAGTTGATACTAAAAGCTAGAAACAGAAACTAACGTTGAAGAAGAAATGAGAACGCGTTTTAACTTTGGTGGGAGATGTATATAACCAAGACAGTAGAAACAGGAACTTCATGATCCGATTCACACGAGATCAATCAATCAAGAAATAAAGAAAGAAAGTAAGCTTAAAGTCGGAATGTAACAAAGACAGGGATGAGGGTCTGGCTTAGGCAAATCACTTTACACAGAAATAAGTTACAAACTCTTTTTAAAGTCACAAAGAAAAAAGTACATTAAAACTCAAGCCTAAAACTAGTATCTACCTCTCATCTTCAATAAAACTAGTATACTCTTGGCAAGGTTTAACCAAAATTTATGTATCACCTCCGAAAGATTCGTGGAAAAAATGCACTCTTCTACTCAACATTCCTTGTACAAGTAACCATCTGCTCATAAAAATAGCAACTCATGAACTTCTTATCAAAGGAATTTCAAGCTAACATCCAGAGAGTAGCAATTAGTACATAATAATGGCACATTACTGGCTTTACGTAATATTTAGAAGGTACGAAAAGGCAACAAAAATGACAGGATTCTCTTCTTTTCGAGAAACTTTCAAGTATTTAGGAGCTAGAGTGCACCAGCAGAGCTTCTCAATAACCTTCCCTTTACCAAAGTGGAGCAACAGTTAAGAAACGCTTTACCACTGACCCTATCGGCTGCTAATTCCATAATTAGAGCTCAACAGTCATAATTTCCTTGACGGAAGTAAAGAAGGAGCAAATGGTAATTTAAAATAAAAGAGTAATGAAGCTTTCTTCACACAACTGAACTATTATAGTTTCTATAAGCGTCATGGTACACGGAGATGCACATTTATGACAGAGCAAATATATTTGTTTAATGCAACAAAAAGTTCTGCACATAGACACAAGCATTGCATCTTTACTGCTCTTATCAGCCATCCTATGAAGCTTAAACTAAGTGTTATTCTAAGGATATAGATCATAGACCAATCGCAGATCTCTAGTGGCATCACAAGATTTTCTTGCAGTAACTAGATCAACAATTCTTCAGGAATGTAAATAGATAGTCTCAAGATCATAACAATGATGTTCCGGAATACATCAGTAAGTGACTATTTTCATTTTAAATTCAATCTGTTCAAGAGATGTCAACACAAAATGTTTCAGTAACAATATTCTTCAAAAAAGTCCAATGGCAATTTTAAGAGAGAGTAACAAAAATGCAACATGCATACTTCAACATGAATTGAATAGAACAAATTAAATTTGGTTCAATTGAAGTATAAAGTACTTCTCGGAAAAATACAACTTCATTCGAACTTACTATCCCAGTTAGATACCGGGGGGTTGTTTGGAGGATGCATTACGTAGCTAGTAAGTAGTAAGAGTTATGGGAATGAAAAAAAACCTTAACAGAAAACAATAGTACTATGCCAATTGCCAAAAAGAGAAGATAATCTCAAGAGTAGCCAACAGTTGGTCAAAGCCCTCATAGAACCATAAAAGCATTCAATCTTCTAAGCCTCAGGATGAAAAGAAACTCAAGTAATAATTTGGTTTATGGATCATTTTATTTCATTATTGGCTAATAAGATAAGAAATTTACACAATGAATGGTAAAAAAAGTGAGAGACGCATACTTGGTCCAAAAGGTTGTCACCTAAACAATTTACTTACATAACTAACTGATGTAGAATAAAACCTACTGCCTGGACTTGTATAAGCACTCAGAAGCTGATTCCAAGAAAGATTTTGTTCAGCAGCTTTGAGATTGGCAAGTCGAAGTCAAACAATAAAGATGGTGTTGCACAACTGAGCCTATGTAAGCACGAGTGAAGGCATAGAGCACGGGCTTTTGACTCACTAGTACTTATGTGGATTCGATGGAAGGAGAGGAGTTAGATAGCTTTTGATTAGTGTAATGTCTGATTTTGAAGAGGAATAGCCTCTATTTCTAGTATATTGCAGTCTGCATAGAAGATCCGATGTACTTTGTGGAGAACAACATTTGTTTTGAAAAACTCCCTACTTTCTTGAATACTTCTTGTATAAGGAAAGTTCGCCATCAATTAATAATATATGTGATTGCAACATATGTTACCTCATATATATCTTCAAATCAGTTAACCTTATTGATAACTAACTCATATCCGAAAATTTATGCATCAACTCCTAGACGGCTAGACTAGACCAACAAAACAAAGAGGGTTAATTTTTTTTACATTAACTCTATCAGCAAGAAGAGATTCCATACATAACTCAGCAGAAATACAACACACCGCCAATTCACATCCAATGAGAAGCACCTATTCTCCATTCTTAGTCACTGAGTATGTTCCTTATGATTGTCGACTTCATCAAGTGTTTCTTTGCACAAATACAGATCAAAGAAAAGGAACATTACATCACTAGTTCCTACAAGCAACTGACAACACCATTCTCAATCCGTCTTTACTCAGGAAGAACCCCAGATTGAAGCAAAGGAGCAATCAAGAAACAAACCCAATGATATACAATCATTATGATCGATCGGGAACTACCCAAACATTAAATGTCAACTAACAACTTGAATAAGAAACATCTTCAATCTTCATATATCTTTGTATCTAACATTCAAATTGAAAGGTTCTTTTAAGATACATACTTAAGTAGGTACATACATACATACACGACCGTCAATTGGATTGCTATCTAAAAATCAAACATAATGAAAGAAACAGCAAATTCTCCACTAGGAATACATAGTCACTCACCAGCTTGTGAACTGTTCTTCGCGCGTTTAAGCTTTTCAAGCTGAACTTGTGACTCCATAATGAGTTTCATTCTTTGAATCTCCAAATCCTTTGCAAACTGCATTCTTTGCTTCTCTAATTCCACCATTTGCCTCTGCTTAGCATCTTCAACTCGTTCGTATATCTCGGCAAACCTTCCTATTGCTTCAGCTAACCTGCTACAACCCTCTGTCAATGCCCCACTCTCCTTCCTCCTACTTGGAGCACTGGCAGTAAATGTCGCCGGACTTGAAGTTTCCGACTCCTCCTCTTCGTCTGAATCCTCGGAGGCAGCAGCAGCTGCAGCTGCAGCCATAGCAGAGAAATTTCTCCGGGAAACGACGTCCTCCATGACTGCCGCCGGCCTCTTTGACCGTGGACCAACCGGAACGGCGGAAGTTGGAGGAGGAAGCAACGGAGGTGTCTTCCGTCGAGGAGCGACCGTCACCGGCAACGGCGACGGTTTGAAATTATCGCCGATCAGGACGTCGAGGCTGTTGAAAAATGGCCACTGCGGGACATACCGACTGTGCGATTGAGAAACCCTAGCTTTCTCGATCTTGTACTTCTTCTTCAATGTATCAATGCGGTTTTTGCACTGTATATCGGTGCGAAATTGCTTCTTCGTGTTGCCGTGAAGTTTGTTAACGGCGTTAGCCACCTCCTGCCAGTGCTTCTGCCGGAGATTACCGCGCTTCAGCTCCACGTAGAGAGAACCCCACGCTTCGATCAGAGTATGAGTCGCCGCCTCCGACCAACAGTCCTCTCGAGCCGGAAATGCAGCCGGACGAGTCGACGCCGGCGGGATCATCGGCGGCGGAGGAAGAGTTGCTAGTTCATTCTTTACAGAAGACGGTGGAGGTGAGGGAGACGGCGACGGAGAATTGTTATTCGAGGATGGACTGGCGACGAGATCGTCGTCGGACATCGGAGAAGACGGTGAGGAGGCGGCGATGGCGCAATTGGATTGTTGAACGGTGGTGGAGGAATTAGGGTTAGAAGATGAAAAGAGGGTGAGAAGTAATCAGTGTGATTAGGTCGACGGTACATCGACAAAAATGTGCCGACGAAGTTTCGGTTAGGGTGGGTGGGTGG
>NC_028648.1:4842439-4873472 GCF_001406875.1 Solanum pennellii
GGGGTACGGGGGTGGGGAATGTTTGAATATTGGGCCGGTTAAGCCCAAACTCCCGTTTGAGAATCAAAGATGTTTTTGGGCCTTTCAGCAACATTTGGACCGAGGCGAGCGAGATTTAGAAAAGAAATAATAGATATGCATTAACGAGTATAGTATGACACATATCGTATTCGATTAATACATGTTGTATCACTTGTATTTATTTGTTCTTGTATTGGTTCAACATGTAGCATTACAAGTTATATTTGATATATACATGTTGATATAATTGTATCACTATTGTGTTGTGTGTCTTCATTCGCAAAACATAAATACAAAAATACAGATTGTATTTGATACATACAGGCTGATACAAGTTGTATCACTTGTAATGCTTTGTTCTTATTTTGCTTGTTGTGGTACAAAGCTACATGACTATACAAGTTGTTTTTCAATACATAGGGTCTTATACATTTTATATCTCTTGTATTTATCCGCTCTTATATCGCTTGTATTCATTTGTGATACAAAAATACAAGCTAACATAGACTAACTCATACATATTGATAAAAGATAATATGTCGATGCAATCATTAGAATGATACACGTTATTTTTTGATGTATTCGATCCTTATATTACATAATACAATTAATATATTGGATGACTTATATGCTATACTAAATGATATCTACAACTTTACGTTCACCAAATATCATACCTAAACTAACTTTAAAATAAAAATAATGAAGATGAGTTCGCATATGATTCTCACAATATTCTAAAGTAGTAATTATGCAATATCATAGTTCTTTATTTTAATTATCATCGATCTTACGTATTTATGAACTTTTATTATTCTTCTATCAACAATGCTAATTAAGAAATTCGACTAGTAATTTTGCCTAAAACTTTTTAGCAAGCCTCCAACATCAAGTAGTAGACATGTTTAGATATATACAATCAAACACTCACATCTTAAATTTCAAAGCGTTTTATAAGTAGCTCGATTTAGCACGAGTCCAAAATATATACAAGTCAAATAAGGGTGGCTCTTTTGCTCTATAAATTCTAGAAGGATGTGTGAGTAGAGACAGGTGGTAGTACTAGAATGGCACATCCAACTTGGACACAACTAATGTTAAGTGTCTTAATTTAATAGACATTATCCAATCACAAAAATTAAAAAAAAAACGTTATTTTCTAGGAAGAAGGACAATTCTTATAAAGGGACCCAAAAACTATACCAACAAATCTAATCCACGAAGAAATACTTTAGGATAAGATTTGAAATGTCACGACTCGACATGGTAAAGGTTACGTGAACTTTATTACTTCTTAATCGATTTCGAATTTAAATTATAGATATAGAGAAAATTTTAATAAAAGCTTTATTTTTAAATAAATTATAACGCGAAATTCAAATTCAATTGAATTTCTAATATGAACTCGAAATACTGAATGACAAATCGAAGAGAAAAAGAGCTTCATTACTCCCTCATAATTTAAAATAAGTGAGTTTTATAAAGCTTTAACATAATTGCCGATCTTTTAAAATATTCATTCTTGTTTTGATAAGATTATTAATTACTTTCTATTTCTAAAAAAAAACAATTTAAAAAAAAAAAAGCTTTTAGTTCATGTTTTTAAATATTTTTTTATATCCTTCCAATTCACTAAATAAAAGAGGAAGTGTTTTTATTGTTAACTCTTACATTTAGATTTAGAGGTAAAAGAAGAAGATTACAAGTAGAACAAACATGTAAATTGGATTAATTTATACGTAAAATTTTCTAATTTATAAACACTTCTAATGTTTAAAGTTTATCAAACACGTAAATAAGTTTAAAAATAGATAAATTATTTGAAGATTTTTCTTTAAGTTTGACGTATTTTTTCAAATACACTTTAAATTATCAATAGTCTTGGTTACTTTTTAAACTTGATTATTTAATAATTTAGGATAAAAATATGTCAAAATTAAAATAGTCTTTAATAGAGATCGAAAAATAACGCATGTAATTTAAAATAGTCTTTACATGTCGAGAATAACTTATAAATTGATTTGATTGTCTTAGCCAAACACCTCTTATTATCTAATTTCACCAAATGATTTTTTTTTTCTCTGTCCTATTTACATACAATTCATTTTTAAAAAACATTTAGGATAAGGTAACTAATTTAAAAACTTTTTCTTATTGCTTTTAAAAGAATGAAGAAAAAAGAAGCAGATTGAATAGTTGGTAACATCTCAAAATCTTGGTTTGCCTTATCAACTTATCCATTAAGGGAAGTGACACTTTCTTTTGGTATATCTTTTTAAAAAAGAAACTTTTTATAAGTTATTTGATATTTGTATTAAAATTTGATTAATGTGTTATGTAAAGTCCATTCAGGAGAAAGTAATCGTTATTGATAATTACTTTTGTATCAAAAATTTGAAAATTATTAATTTTAAAAAAATAATTTTATCTGATTTACCACGTCGATAATAGTGGTATATATTATTTTCATAGAGGCTCTAGAGATTTACTTTTTGTAGTGTTTGGAATATGAATTCCAAGCAATCATAATTGTTTTGTCTTAATAAAGCACCACTATGCATGCTACTTTACTTCTTTTTTTGTGTGTGAATAAATTACACTAAACATTCATATAATTGAACATTTATAATTTATATATTAAGGGTGTAAAATGTATAGTTTTGAAAAAGGCATAATACATAAATATGTCCTTTAATTTGGCTTCAAATTACATTTATGTCCTTCAACTTTGGATGTGCACAAGTAGACGCTTAAACTTGTATAAAGTTGAACAAATAGACATATATGTCCTACATGTCATTTTTTGTCCTACGTGGTGTCCTATGTGTATTGTGCTATGTAGGACTCGTGTGTTTATTTATTTAAAAGTTGAATAGTTAAAATGTCTGTTTGTGCATTATGAAAGTTGGAGGTCCAAGTTAAAATTTAAAAACAAGTTTAGGATCTAATATATGTATTATGCCTTTGAAAAATATTAGGTATAATCATAAGTAGTTCATAACTAACTATATTAAAATACAATTATTACTAAAAGAGAAATCAGAAACTATAATAAGCAAAAATCAGAACCTATAATAAGCAAAACTTAAATATATGAAATTTAATATTATAAATATTTTTGTTGAAATTTATTGCTTACACCTTTAATTAAAAAGGAGAATTTAGTTGTTAGTAATAACTCAAACTTTAGTAGAGTGTATTAGAAAATATAATATATGTATTAGATATGTATATTCATAGTACTTTATTTAGTACATTTTCATGTCATGTGTAACTAATGCAAGCATTAGTTATACACTCTATTGAGTATTAATTTGTGTATTATCAATATCAAAAAATTTTAGGCATTAGTAATACGCAATATTTTAACACTTACGTTAGATTAAATAATTGCAAAACTACCTTTAAACCCTCTTCATTTTCTTTGTTGTCATAAATTTTTGTTTTTATTTTTATTTTCTTTTTGGTGTCTTTTAATTTTTCGGTGTCCTTGATAGACTTTATGACCTTTTAAGTATTTCTTTTTTTAGAAAAAATAAAATAAATCAAAATTCAATATAATTTAATTAAAAAATTTACTAGTGTGACGATGACTTTGATAAAAAAATTATTTGTCAATTTTTCATAAAAATATCTTGACGCTATAATATAACTATTTAATATTATTTTTGAAAAAAAAAGAAGAAGAAGATTATTGATATTTTAGCAATTTTTTTTTTATTTTAGCAAAGAACTTTGTTGTAAAGGAAGTGTACAAATAAATAAAGTATGAAGGGCATATTTGTAAAAATATATTTTTCAATAGAATTATGCAAAATTTGTAATTTCTAATATATCAAATCAAACAATGTATAAGAAATAATGCTCGTATAACTGATGTAAGTATTACATTATTCTTATACACTCTACCAAATGATCCTTTAGTTTTCTTCTTCAAAGTTATCTTAGTTTACATTATTAAAAATATATATATATATATATTTTTTTTATATGCTGCAAGTGAATTTTTTTTCTTTTTTATATCGTGAATAAATAAAAATTAAATAACGTAAATATAATTTACATGTGTATGGATGTAGAGGTGCCACATGGATAATTGTTTCTTGAGAGGCTGTCGACCGTCCGCGGCGAATGGCATTCGTAATTCCACCAACTCAACCTATGTTAATGAAAGCCCATTTTAATTTTCTATTTTGGCTTTTTTCTTCTCTTTTTTTTTTCCATATACAAAGTTCTTTATCTTTTAAAATAGTTTACAATTTTTTTAATCGTTCATATTATAGATATTGAAATTTTATGGAAAATTGTATTTTTTGATAAATTTGGTGAAATCAAATTAGTCATTCATTTGTTTCTCTCATAATATTTAAGTTCACAAAGAGGTGAAAGAATGAGTATTTCGAGCTTGGTTTTGGAGTTTTAATAAATATACACAGTTCGATCGCAAGTCTGGAAGCAGGGTGTATATAGAGATTGCAATTGTGTGAAACTCTAAACTATGTGTTCAATTTAAGTGATAAGTGTCAAAAGCACACTCAGAAATATACCTCTTTTGAGTTTCATACTTAAACTATTGAAAGTTTGAGTTTCATACCTAAACTATTACTTTTTAGTTTGAGAACCTCTCTCTTTTATACCACTCTCATCATCGTATGTGTAATACACTCTCTGTATTTTATTTTAAATAATTCCCACATCACACTTCAAATGGACAAAATATTCAACCTTGACAAAAAATAATTAAATTATTAGTATTAGCTAAAAATTAAAAAATAAAAAAGTATTATAAAAAATAATATTTTCTTTATAAAATGTAAAATATTTTTCTTACCCCACACCAATTTTTAAAGTTTCTTATTTTGCTTAAATTTCTTTTATAAAAGTATTTTATTTTTTACTTCATCTCATCCCCCTCATCAAATACTAATTTAGCTATTATTTTATTTTCTTAAAAATATGATTCTACCCGTCCCGCTTAACCCTCTGCTTTCAATTTTTTTCTCCAGTTTTTAGATATATATATCGAAAATATTTTTTACTTGTCGCCACAAGACTTTTTTATCTTTTAGTTGTTTATGTTATATTTGGTACACTAGTAGAATTTTTTTTCTAAAAATATATGTACGTGCATATCTAACAGAAAATATATCTAACAGAAAATAAGAAAAACGTAAAAAAATAAAAATTAGGAGCGGAAAATCAAATAGGATAGGATAGATTTTTTTAAATAAAATAATATCGATTTTTATCGGGTGGAAGGGGGGAGGAGGGGGAGGGAGGATGAAATATGAAATTTTTACAAATATTTTATAAATTATTTTTTTTTAAAAAAAGGATGGTGATGTCGCGGGGAAGGGGTACATGGAGGAGGTGGTGGAATGAGATAAGAAAATTATTTAATTTTTTATATGGATAATAATCTTTGATTTTTAATTAATATTAATTTTTTATTATTTAATTTTTATCTAGATAAAATATTTTATATATGTGGAATGTCACGTGTCAAAGTTTTTTCATATAAAAGAGAGAGTGCACTGTTCACACCACTGAGGTGTGTTTCTCAAACTAAAAAGTGATAGTTTAGGTATGAAACTCACACTTTCAATAGTTTAGGTATGAAACTAAAAAAAAAGTGAATAGTTTAGGTGTGTTTTTTACACTTATCTCTCAATTTAAATCAAATTTTTGGAGACTATTCAACACTAAATCCTAATTCACACCTATATATATAAAGATTACTATATTTTCTTGAAAAGACATTTCAAATATTTCACATATTCACGAAATATTCATAGTAAATTCAATTCAAATTATTCTAGTTCGAGAAATACGCCACAACAACCTTTGGATCATGAATAAATCTTATGAGAGAAGAATCAAATGAGGAACAAATTTGTACACACAATCTTAATGAACAAAATAATATTTCATCATATTTTAATTGTAATTATAATTTATTTTTCTGTCACTTTAAAATTTATTACAAATAGATTTAACGTGTATGTGCAACTTGGTATGATTGGACGAATGAGATTTTTGTAACCATAATCAGATTTTGGATTTAAATTATAAAAATGAAAAGTTCTTGTTATACATGAAAACTTGGATTTTTTTTTTCATGAATCCAATGCAATATAGAATTAGAGATAAAATTTTTTGGTGAAATTATATGATTTATATATATGTGTGTTAGTTTATGTATTTTTAGGTTTCATTTTGTTTTTGTGAAGATTAAAATGTCTGAAATTTAAATACATATCTAAATATTAAAAAGTGTATTAAATACAGAGGTATGAAATCAAAAACATATTTAATAAAAGGCCTAAGTCATCTCCAGCCACTCAAAGTTGTCCGCATAATTCATTTAGACACCTCAACTAATCCTTGTGCCAATTGAACACTTTATTTGTTCAAAAGTCATTCCTATTAGACACAAAATGCTGACATGGAAAAAAACGTGTAATTCACTTTCCTTGAGCGCGTTAATTTATTAAAAATAATATTTTACATTTTGTGTCTAATAGGAATGACTTTTGAACAAATAAAGTGTTCAATTGGCACAAGGATTAGTTGAGGTGTCTAAATGAATTATGCGGACATGGAAAAAAACGTGTAATTCACTTTCCTTGAGCGCGTTAATTTATTAAAAATAATATTTTTCTTTTTTTTCTCTCTTAATTTATACCCCTAAGTTAATTTTTTTTAAAAAAAATAACAAAAATGAAGAAGAACAGTTGTCTTCTTCTTCTTCCCTATTTTTGTCTTCTTCTTCTTCCCTATTTCTATCAACCCCACCCCACCCCAACCCCCATACCTATACACCAGTGGTTATCTTCTTCCCTCATCATTCTAATGATTTCAAAATTCTTAGTATCAGTGGTTATCTCCTTCCCCCACCATTCTAATGGTTTCAAAATTCTTACCATTTTGTTTCATTTATAAATTTTTCGAAGAGATACTTTTCCCCATCTTTTTCTACCTAAAAAACGAGATGAAGTAAAAAGTTATAATTAATAAAAAAGCTGATGAAAAAAAATTGTCGGGTTAAAGATGGAACTGTACAGGGAAGGGAGGGTAGCCATTAATGGAGTTAGAGGAAATGTATGTTTTGTTCCAGTTAAAGGCAAGGAAGTTTAGGTTTTACTTTTTTTCTTCATTTTTTTTTACTTTAAAATAATTTTTATTTTTTTTACTTTATAATTTAATGCTTAAATAATTTTTTGGATTAAAAAATAACACATGTCATTATTTGATTGGTTAAATTGACATGTCAGCGCGAGTGTATTTCACACATCCTCTATTTTTTGTTTATTCTCGAAAAAATGTTCAAATGGTTCAAATTCAAAATGGTTGAAGTGTTCAATAGGTAGTACGTCTAGTTGAGGTGTCTAAATGAATAATCGCGACAAGGTTGAGTGGCCGCATATGACTTTGGCCTTAATAAAAAGTACTAAGATCTCAAGTTTAGAACCTTCAATTTACAACAATAAGAGATTGATTATCTGGGTCGAATTCATCGCACAAAATTGACTTAGGCAAGGTATTGCACAAGAATGAGATTTATACACAGAATAACGATTATAAATTTCTTTAAAAATATTAAAAAAAAGAACTAAAATCGCTATAGTAGCAGCGATTTAGTATTTGAAAAAATATCATAATTTAAGTAAAATCGCTACAAAGGCACCGATTTACTACCATTAAAAAAATTAAAGTAGGCAGGATTTACTACCATTAAAAAAATTGGAGAAAATCGGAAAAAAAATTTGCAAAAATTTTACTACACAAAAGTATGCAGGGTTATTTTTATGAGTGATTTTAAAAATAAAAATTAAAAAAAATAAAAAATTATGGAAATCGCTTCCAGTGCAGCGATTTAATTAAATTTTTTTTTAAAAAAATTGAAAATCGCTGCTAGTGCAACGATTTTATTAAATTTTTTTAAAAAGTGTAAAATCGCTGCATGTGCAGCGATTTAATTTAATTAAAAAAAAAAGAAGATAATATTGGAGCAGCGATTTAACTAAATTTAAAAAAAATATAAAAAAAGAGTAAATCGCTCCAGCTGGAGCGTTTTTATTAAAAAATAAAAAAAAAATCATTTAAAATCGCTGACTTGGCAGCGATTTAATTTTTTAAAATAATTTCAACAAATTTTGCTAAATCACTGCTACTCCAGCGATTTTACTTGTTTCGGTGGAAAAAATTGCTGCTATTCCAATGATTTTGCCGTTTTTAATTAATATAAAATTTCATTTCATATACTATTTTAAATTTTTTATTATCATTTTATATTTTTAAACTCCAAACTCTCATTTTAACATTAATTGATCATCCAATACAAACAAATTTATAAACTTAAAATCATACCATCATCTATTATAATTCGATAGTAAACCGCAACTATATCAATCACTCCACTTAATTAGAGCAAGCAACATCATAAATATCATTAAAAGTTACTAACTACCATATTAAAAAAATTCATATATAACATGTGTATGCAAAGAATAGTCACTGTCTTTATCTCAACATCAACAATTAGTTCACTAGTTGGCACCGCTTGTAATGATAAATTTTTTTACACGTTTCTTGAAAAATTATAAATTAAAAAAAAACTGTTGAATAAAATAAATTCAATATAGAAATTAGAAAGCATAGGCACATATGTCTAAAGGTTCAATCATACGTAATAAATTTGATATTTAAAAAAAAAAATGAACAAATATCCTCAGCAGTTATATTATACTACAGTCTTATTACTCCTTAATCTTATTTTATAAATAATTTTTTACTCATTTTCGACCTATGTGACACTATTTTGTGAGTGCAGCACGTGTTGATATTTTTTTTCAAGCTAGTATCACGTAGACTGAAAAAAGGTAGAAATTTATTATAGAAAAAGTTCAGAGGGTAATAGAACCTTAGTATAGTATAATGTGTCTCTAGAATTTCGAACATAAGTTATAGGGTACTTATGTGTTTTCTCTATTTTAAAAGATATATTAAAAGGTGGTTATCAACGATAACAAAGATAATTTAAAAATTAAGAGATAATTTTTCATTTTTAAAATTAGACAAATAAAATGAATGTTTATAATTAATATTATCAATAAGTAAAAGTGGACGAGAAAATACTCGTAAGAGGTTATTTGGCTAAAATAGAAGTGTTTGACCATAAATTCAAATATTTCTATTTTATTTTAAATTTATAAGATTAGAGTAGAAGATATTAATATTTTTTAAATATAAAATATTTAAATAATATTCATATTTTAATGTACTTATATAAGTTCTCCACTTCGTGTTCAAAATTATTATATAAAGTTTTTGACTTTAATTTATATATATTAGTATTCCTTTAGTCTATTTATTAACTATATTTATAAAGACTTTTTTATGATTCAAAATAAGTAGAGTAATTTTTTTTTAAATTAAATTTTTTCTTCATAAGTATTCCTTTTTATTAAATGAGGTGTGTAACTGTTTTATACTTTTTAGAAGAATAGTTTAATTTTTTTTTTTATAGAAACAATACGATATCATCATATCATTATAAATTTTATATTTTTGATGTATAGCTAAAAAATGATACTCATTCATGAACCTTCTAAAGTTTTGATAACTTTTCTAGAAAATAATTCACCAGCACGAGTTCCAAGTCTGTCATATAAACTAAAAATAAGTCATATTTTCCATATTTTAATTTATAATATTCTAATTTAATGTAACAAAGTTAATAAAACTAAACTTTGGTAAAAAAATTTACAAAATAAAAAATATATTTAATTAATATCATTCAAATCAAAATACTTTTTTTTATCTAATATTTGATCATAGGTTTTTAAATATTCTTGACAAATATTATTTGAGTGAAATTTCACCATGTGTTTGGCCATGGCATTTACGAAATATATTTCACTTTTTTAGAAAAATATGATTCATATCCATAAGTTTTAAAAATATCAAAACTAACCATAAGTTTGTATTACAAGTCAATTGGATCTTTGTTATAACGATAACAAATAGTATCCATGACACTAGAGTAATGTGGTAATTTTGAGTGATTGCAACAAGCATCGTTTCATACATTGTGAAGTAGACAAAACACATGACTTTGTTATCTTGAGTCGATTATTCATCATTTCCATCAATAATTATATTATCATTTCCATATACTGAATATTTAATCACTATTTTGGAATTAATGTAAAAAATTATGTAATACAACGTAAGTAACAACTATAGAGGGTGTTTTTATAAAAGATAAAAGTTTGAGATAAGCTTTCAATTTATTAAAAAATTCAAATAATGAGATTTGATCCAGATACTAGAAAAAACTAATGTTTGAAAATTTGAGATATTTGCCAAAATTATTGCCAAATAATGACAATATATATGGATAAACACTATTTGCTAAGTTTTTTCTCAAATATTATTTGAGAAATGACCAAACGGACCCTTAATTTACAACTTGACATTTATTGCACGTGACGCTCACGTGGATCCTTCTCTGTTCCGACACTTCGTGTCCCCACTCCCAGCAAACACAGTAGCTTGTTTGGATGATTATTATCCGTTTAAATATAATATTTATATTGTTAAATAAAAATTTTGTTTTATTTTATTATATATAACGATAAATTTAATTTGATTATATTATTACTCTTGCACCCATTGTTTGGTCTACGTTTATATATGAAATAAAAAAGAAGTATTGTGAAAACATTTTTACGTTTAATGTGAATTATTAGTTTTATTTTTGAATTATTGATATTTTTAAAAATATTCATATATTTGATTAATTGAACATAAATAACATGAGTGAAATATATTTTTAAATTCTTTTTAAACTTAGGAATATTTTCAATATTTCTTTCACTTTTTATTAAGAATTTGAAATCACTCGATATGTCATGTGATAGTTCGAAATGTATTTTACTTTCGTTAGTTAAGTAAATGATTGTTTTAAAGATTATCAATAGTTTAAAAGCATGAAAAAAATAATTTACGAGATATTTTCAATACACCAGATAAAATCAAGTACGATCAAATGGTTCATCCCACTTCTCTTCAATGAAAAATTGCACTGTTTATATCATACATATTAACCTCCGTTTAATTTCATTACTTTCTTTGTTCATTTTTGCTGTTTCACTCTCGAAATTTGAAAAATATCACGTAAATTGAGACACGAAGAGTCGGGATAGTAATATGTAACCGGCATCCAAACAGAGTGTAAACACAGCTCACTCGCCCAGAAATTCTGCAATTTTCTGTCACTGAGAAAAACACCAAAATCCTCCTTCATCTCTCTCATTCACTCATCAACAAGCTTTTTTCTTCTTCTTCAATGGCTACTCTAGCTAGACCCACCATCATCAATGACCTTCCTGATGTGATCCTTTCTAACATAATCGCCGCCGTCTCCGACGTACGCAGCCGGAACGCCGCCGCACTTGTCTGCCGGAAATGGCTCGTCCTTGAACGAGCCACGAGAACTTCCCTCACTCTCCGTGGTAACATCCGTGACCTTTTCATGTTACCCACTTGCTTCCGATCTGTTACCCATCTCGACCTCTCGCTCGTTTCTCCTTGGGGACATCCCCTCCTATCTCCACGCGCCACCGCCTCCAGCGACGATGCTGATTCCGTCCTCATCGCACACCTCCTCCGCCACGCTTTTCCTATAGTTACTTCGCTCATTGTCTACGCACGTAACCCACATACCCTCCAGTTTTTGCCAGTTCAGTGGCCTCAACTTAAGTATATTAAGCTTGTTCGTTGGCATCAGAGGCCTCAATTAGCTAGTGGGGATGAATTCAACTTGCTGTTTCAAGGATGCCCGCAATTGAGTTCGCTTGATTTATCTACTTTTTACTGTTGGACTGATGATATTCCTCCAGCTCTTGAATTGAATCCTCTTGTAGCTGGTAATCTAACAGTGTTCAATCTGATGAATGCTTCGTTTTCGGAAGGTTTTAAGACGGATGAGATTAGAGTAATAACGAAATGTTGTCCTAATTTGAAAGAGTTGAAAATTGCTTGTATGTTTGATCCTATGTACATTGGGTTTGTTGGGGATGAAGCTTTGGTTTGTATATCTATCAATTGCCCCAAATTAACAGTGCTTCATTTAGCGGATACGTCTACTTTGTCTAATTGCAGGGCTGATCCAGATGATGAGGGGTTTACGACTGATGATGCGAAATTTACTGTTTCAACTTTGATTGAGGTATTTTCGGGTCTTCCCTTACTTGAAGAGCTTGTATTAGATGTTTGTAATAATGTTAGAGATAGTGGTCCTGCTCTGGAAATACTGAACACAAAATGTCTCAAGTTGAGATCTTTGAAGTTGGGGCAATTTCATGGCGTTTCTATGCCAATCGGGTCTAGGTTGGATGGAGTTGCGCTTTGTCAGGGGCTTAAATCGTTGTCGATTAGGAATGTAGGT
Source organism: Solanum pennellii (assembly GCF_001406875.1). Taxonomy (NCBI): domain Eukaryota; kingdom Viridiplantae; phylum Streptophyta; class Magnoliopsida; order Solanales; family Solanaceae; genus Solanum; species Solanum pennellii. The sequence continues at coordinate 4,854,915 of NC_028648.1, forward strand.
GATTTGGATGATATGGGGTTGATAGCAATTGGTAGAGGGTGTTCAAGATTAACAAAGTTTGAGATTCAAAGTTGTAAGAAGATCACGATGAGAGGAATGAGGACGCTAGCTTCTTTGCTTTGGAAAAGTCTGGTTGATGTCAGGATATCTTGCTGCAAGAATCTTGGAGCCTCTTCTTCGTTGAAAGCATTGGAACCAATACAAGAACGTATCCAGAGGCTTCATATTGATTGTGTGTGGGATAGTGTTGAAGAAATTGAAAATCTTAATGGTGTTGAATACGGATTTGATCTCAATAAGACCAATGGAGGCGAGGCATCAACTCATCCTAATGGATTTGGGGACACATTTGGATCCATGGATGATGATATCATGTTTAACAGGAATAAACGATGCAAGTACGGTTATGATCTTAATAGTGTTTGCATGGAAGACAATGGCCATGGGAATGGTTTTGGTGGACGGACATGGGACCGGCTGCAATATCTCTCACTTTGGATTGGTGTCGGTGATCTTTTAACTCCTTTAGCAGCTGCAGGTCTTGAACATTGTCCTAACTTGGAGGAGATCAAGATTAGAGTGGAAGGAGATTGCAGGCTATGGTCAAAACCTTCAGAGAGGGCATTTGGATTGAGCACCCTTTTGCGGTACCATAAACTTGTGAAGATGCATTTGGATTGTGGAGATATCATAGGTTACGCACATACTGCCCCGTCGGGGCAGATGGATTTGAGCTTGTGGGAACGGTTTTATCTCTTTGGTATTGGAACTTTGAATCTCATGGAGCTTGATTACTGGCCACCACAAGATAGAGATGTTAATCAAAGGAGTCTATCCCTACCAGCAGCTGGGCTGCTCCAAGAATGCATCACACTCAGAAAGTTGTTCATCCATGGAACGGCACATGAACATTTCATGATGTTCCTGCTTAGAATCCCAAACCTACGAGATGTACAGCTGAGAGAAGATTACTATCCGGCACCAGAGAATGACATGAGTACAGAAATGAGGTCAGACTCCTTGAGCCGCTTTGAAGCGGCTCTAAACAGACGACAGATTTGTGATTGATGCAAGGAACATATTACATTGTTCAATTTCCATTATCTAATTGCCCTTGTTTCATTCCTGATTCATTCAAGGAACAGGTACTGTTATGCAACTTCCCTATATGCCCCAGTTGTCATAGATTATATTCCTGCAATAGTAGTGTTGTCATATTTAATATCCAGATCTTCTGTATAGTTTTACACATCAGTTAAATTACGCATTTTGAATAAAAAATATGATCAACTTTGGGTGTAATTTGAGTGAAAATGGATGTATGGACTCTACTTTTGATCCGCAAAGGATGAGCATTTTTGTATTATGCTTCTAATACTGTGTATCTCTGAAATGAAAGAGATTTCACCAGTAGAGTGAGTGTTCAGTCTTGCTGTCATGTGTGAACGTCTTTCATTCAGCTTGGTTCAGCAGTCTGCATAAAAAAGATAACGACGGAACACAGGAGGTCTACATAGGCCTCTGGTATCAACATCTACAATTGATTTGCCAAAGGTCCTTCAGGTACGTCTTATCTTGATATCTCATCGGAAATGGTACGTACAAGCTAACTTGTAGCCATCCATTTCGGAGTTCCAACTGATGTAGAGTCTCACTCAAGTGCATCTATCATTATTATTCTCGAGACCCCAAAAAAATTACATATTTTGACAGTGCAATAGTTCTTATTCATGAGGAAGTAGAAGGATTAATCATATTTTCCAAAAAAAAACGAAAGAGCAGGAATTCTCAAAATTCGTATCACACATGCCAAAATGACACAGTGAAGGCCTCCTACGGGCTACGAGTGTTTAAAATGTACTAGGCTTACTTGAGGTGTTTAAGTGAAAAGTCGTGCCAACATTAGGTATCTGTCGATGTTGATACCTTCTGCTTTCTTTTAATTATTTCATCAAATAACAAGGAACATCTATGGTTGTTTCAATATGCAACACAATACTAGATTGGTGAAAATATATAGAACTGTTTTATAAGACACATAGTATACATTTACATTTGACAAGACCAGAGCAATATCAATAATAATAAACAAAAATAATTGCTAAGTGAACAAACTCTCCATTCCCATAAATTCAATACTCAGGGACTGGAAGGTCCTCATCTGAAGGTGGTGCCAAAATCCACTCTCCATTTTTATCAAAAACCATTCCTCTATTCTTCTCAATCCACCACGACCCTGGAATCAAGTAGTCATCTTTCAAAAATGACGATGACTTGTTCACCAAAGCTACACTCCTCTTCACTTTCAACTCAAACTTCTTATCTTCCCCGTTCCATCCCGCCACAACATGTAACATCCCCTGCAAGTTGTGCCAATCGCCCATGTCTTTTGAATTCTTTAAACTCGGAGACTTTCTGCTATCGATGACTAGCTCTATACCTGTTGAAGAATCATTAAAGTTGTAGGAAATCTTATTTATGTAGGATTTATTTTATTCATGTCTACATAAGATTATAGTCAAATTTATCTAGTAATACTTTTATGATTCTATTTGAACATATTCTGTAGTCTGCACCAGTATAAACATATGGACCTTAACCTATTCTCTTATAGCATAAAGTTAGTAGAGTGTTGATTTCTCATATGGTCACTCAACTACTATTATCTCCAAAAGTTGATTCAAATTTTTTCAACAAAGAAAGTGACTGTTAGTTGAGTGTGACGATATGAGAAGTCTAACTCAAAATTGTAATGATCTTTCCTTCAATACCTGAATTCACATACCCAAACAGAGCACTTGGGTAAAGGGTAATGAGATCAATCTTGTTCTTAACATGTAAAATATTCAAGTTTGAGAATTTCTTGATTCTTTCATTGAATGCCTTGTTCCCAACTTGTGGACTACCAAATACAATTGCAGATACTGGAGTATCAACTGGCACACCATTTTCAACCACATCAAATGATGCTAAAACAGCTAAGCTAGCACCAAGACTATGCCCTGTAAAAGTTATACTCAAATTCTCATCTTTATACTCATTTCTTAACTTTTCAATCTTTGCTTGAAGTTGTTCTCTTGCACTTAGTCTCGTGAAAGACGACTTCGGGTTACTTGAGACGTAGATCTTAAGCCACCCATCCATTACTTTGATCTCGTCCTCGTCCTCATCCTCGTTGTTCTTGTTGTTAATGCCTTTTTGGAGAGATTTAGGATGAAGAAGAGAGTCAGCTGAATCAGGACGAGCACCTAAAACGTTGACCCATTCATAATTCCTACTCGTGCCACGAAACACAACGTACACTTCCCTACGTCCTAGTTTACGACTGACTTCATCAGTCGTAACGGCTATATAGCCAATCCAATTAGACTCTCTGTCCCACGATTCGCGAGACAGAGAGTGGAGGAAAATGGCTTCAAGTGCACCTATTTTAGCAGTAGCATAGAGGAAGCAATATACTTTATAATCGGTAGAGGATTCGAACATGACTTTGTCGAAAAATGAAGTTTTACCATAACGACTGGTGCCACAATACTTGGAATTTTGGTCATTGTTGAAAGCATCGTAAGTAGCTTGACAAAAGTCACCGCACCGGAGAATTAGACGCCGGAGAGGGAGATTTAGAGGTTGAAGGAGGCCATCCCAATCTTTGCTCCCTAAAAGTTCATGCCATGTTGGTTCTTTTTCCATTATTGATGAAAACTAGTTGTTTGGTATAGAAGAAGATAATGTAACAAGTAAGGATTTAAGAAGAAATTTGTTCTATTTTCCTCCACATGTTATGAGATAAGAGTACATGTGAGTTTTGTTAGATGGTGGGACTGCTAGACGCAAGATTTCAAGTTTATGAATTTTTATGAATAATTTAGAGATTATATAATAATTATAATAATTGAATTTGCGATCAAATTTTTGTAGTTATTTAGTAAATTGTTGTGAACGTCGTAATATCTAGTGAGCCATATATGCCATAATGCAAACGAAAACAAAATTTCCACATAATGTGTGTGTTCTGAAGGAAAAAAATGGAAAAGTTGTGTGGATATGCTTACTAAATGTGAAACATGTGCCATACTATATACATTAGGCTGTATATATTATACATATACATATATTATATAAGAGTTGATGATCGATATATATATATATATAATTATACAAACAAGAGTTTGGTGATTAAAAGCACATTTAATACATTTCAATTTTTCATGTTTCATCCCTAGAACGATTCAGATGAGATCTTATCTGAATTATCGTCAATTATTTTATTGAAATATCAAACAATCAATTTTTCTCTTAGGTTTATTGTGATGGACTTATATGTTTTTGACGTAATTTTTAAAAGACAACTTTCACATATAGCAAATAAAAAATTCATATTTATATGCTATAGCAAAGTTTGCATAATTACGCTCCATAGCAAACATAGAAACTGTATAATTCGCTATACATATATAATTGAAGCAAATTGTATAAAACGAAGTGTATAAAACAAGAAAGAGAAAGACACTTGGGCAGAGAACTGTATAAAAACGAAGTGTATAAAACAAATTATATTATTTTAAGTGTATAGAACGATTATATACAATTTGAATTTGTATAAATGAGAAAGAGAGAAAGACAAAAGAGACTTGACAAGGAATATACAATTGAATCGAATTGTATAAAACGAGAAAGAGAGAAACTAGATACAATTTGAAAATTGTATAAAACGAGAAAGAGGGAAAGGCAAAAGAAACTGGGCAGGGGAGTATTTTTATTGTATAATTATAAGTGTATCGGACGAAAATATATGTACTTGCATATGTATATATAATTTTCTCACGCTTTATACAAACAGAAACGCAATTTATACATTTCGCTTTTGTTTGTATAAGTGAGAAAGGCGAGGGTGGCGACCGAGATTTGGGAGAGTGGCGAGCGAGATCTGGACAAGGGGAGAGAGGGGAACAAAAATATATGTATTTATACAATTTTCTCTGCTTTATACAATTAGAAACAATTTTTATACACTTGTGTTTGTATAAAAAGTGAGGAAGCGAGCGAGAGATTGGAGGAGAGTGGCGAGCGAGATATGGGAGAGAGGCGTCTGGCAATATTTTACAAACGTTTGCTATGGAGCACATTAAATCAAACCCTAGCTACTCCATTTATTTTAGGTTCTTAGTTTGCTATTATATACAATTTTCCCATTTTTAAATCTAAATAAGATATTCAGGTATTTTAATTTGTTTAATCCATTTTTAACTTGACACAACGTGCAAAAAATGTATTTCATCTTAATTTTAAATATATCACGTGATAAATTAAAATTAAAAAAATTATGAAAAAAGTCATTTTTCTAAATACAAACCAAAACAAATGTTTTCATGAAAGTAAAAGAGATAATCACAATGATCAAATTGCACCGGTTCCTTTTCATTTTTCTTCTTTCCATTTTTCCAAGTTTTAAGGTCAGTTTGGCCATAGATTTTTCAAATAATATTTGGAGAAAAATTTGGCAAATAACATTTGTTCATACACTTTGTCATTATTTGACAAATATTTTTGATAAATATCTCAAATTTACAAATACTAATTTTTTCTTGTATTTGGGTCAAATCTCATTATTTAGGATTTTTCAAAAATTGAAATTTTATCTCAAAGTTTTATCATTTACAAACATCCTCTATAGTTACGTTGTTGCTTGCGTTGTATTACATAATTTTTTATGTTAACACAAAAGTAGTGATGAAATATTCAGTGAATGTTAAATGATGATATGACTATTGATGAAAATGATGAACAATCGACTCAGGATAACAAAGTCATTTGCTTTGTCTATTTCACGATCTACAGAATGATGCTTGTTGCACTCACTCCAAATTACCACATTGCTCTAATGTCATGGACACTATTTGTTATTGTTGTAACGAAGATTCAAAATTGACTTGTAATACAAACTTATGGTTAGTTTTGATAGTTTTTTAAAATTATGGGTATAAATCATATTTTTCTAAAAAAGTGAAATATATTTTTCAAATACTATGATCAAACAGATGGTGAAATTTCACCCAAATAATATTTGCTAAGAATGTTTGGAAATCTATGGCAAACGCTAGCTTAGCTTGGATTGGAGACACATGCCATAGTTTAAAATTAATAGTTGAGATTTAATTGATCAAAGTAAAATTCTAACCATATTTATTTACTTCTATACAATTTATCCCCCAACCCGAAAAGAAAATAATTAATAAACTTACAAATATTATAGTATAAATATTACTTTTCATAAATCTTTCAAATTGTTAAATATAATATGATAATTTTGAGATATATAACAAAATCATAAAGACTAATGATAATTAAAGAAAGTAAGATTTCGCTACATTTTATGGAAAAATGGAAAAAAAGATTATGTATTTTTTTTTTTGGGAAAAAACTAATAAAACAAATGAGATAGCAAATTAGCTTTTAAAATCTACCAAACTTTAAAGTGTCGCCAGCTAGCAACACTTTTTTATTTTTTAATCACTTTTCTCTCATCTTATTATATATATAAAAAAATATATTTATGTATACTTACAACTATAGTGCAACATGTTATTCATGCAAGCCTATTACTCTAACATTGTAACACGTACCGTTTTCCCCACTCCTTTAAAACTAACACCTCATCAGTTGTCTCAATTACTACAATACTTTTCTTCATACAACACCACAAAAATTCTCTTAATTCTATCATATCTTCATCTGTGTTATTTAACTATGGGTGATCGAGATCGTACTCAGTATCCACATCAAGTTCAAGTTCATCCTTCAAGTCGTTATGAAGGTGGTTTAAGTACACTTCTTCCTCAAAAGGGTCCTTCAACTAGCCAAGTTTTAGCTGTTGTTACGCTTGTTCCAGTCGGTGGTATTCTTCTCGGCCTTGCAGGACTTACTCTGCTCGGAACTATTATTGGACTTGCTGTTGCTACCCCTGTTTTTCTTCTCTTTAGCCCTGTACTCGTACCTGCTGCTGTTACCGTTGCACTCGCAGTCACTGGTTTCTTAACTTCAGGTTTACTTATACCCTCTCTTTCAATTTATCTTTACAAAAGATGGAACTCTTACATCGGTGATTATCGTTGGTTAATGAAATGACTTTTGACTTTATTTCTTAGAAGGTTTGATCAATCCTCTTCACTTCTGTTCAAAATCTTGAGCAAAATTTTTGGGTAATTTAACGCGGTATAGTCTCATCCTATAGTAAAGATATAATTTAACATGGTATCAGAGTAGGGTCCGTCTCACCTTATAGGGCCTTTGCAAATCAAAATTGCTCATCGATGTTCATGCTCAGATGCTACCCACGGGGAGGTGGGTGTTAAAAAATGACAAAAATTTCGATGGTTAATGAGAAAGAGTGAACTTTTTACAAGGATTGAACAATCCTCCTCTCTTCAAGCTTCAAGCGGTGAATTAGGTCTAAGATCTAATTTGACAGATAGTTTTGTTTTCAATTGATACGGAGTATGATTCTGATTGGGTGTTGTCTAATGTAGGTGCATTTGGATTGACGGGTTTATCATCGCTGTCATGGATTGTGAATTACTTTAAACAGGGAAGGACAACGATGGAGCAATTGGATTATACGAAAAGGCGAATTCAGGAGCGAGCAGCAGAAGCAGCGGCGCAAGTGGGACAGAAGACTAAGGAGACTGGACAAGCAATACAGAGCAGAGCACAAGAAACGAAAGAAAGTGCTAGGAGTGATGTTAGAGCTTAATTAGTTTGGGGTTTCTATGGAAATAATGTGGTGAAATATGCACTGGTATTTTATTTTTGCTTTTTGCAAGCGTTTTCTGTATTCAGTGTTTGTTGTTAGTTCTTTTTTTGTAATGCTCTGTTGTTTTTGTTATTTGTAATTTAATAATATTCTATAGTTTACGTGAGTGCATTTTCTATGCTCATATTGTCCCGGTCTAAATGATATTTTTTGTCATAATTTTTATTTTTAGAGTTAAATTATAAAATTTTTGTTCTAACAACACTTTAAAATGTAATTTTTATCATATTAATAATTACTTTAAAATGTAGTTTTTATGATATTAATAATTTTTATTTTTAGAGTTAAATTATAAAATTTTTGCTCAACAACATTTTAAGATAATTTTTATCATACATATAATTTTAGAATGTTTAATTTTTTTGATTTAAAATATTAAATTAATGTGATTTAATTATTTTTGAAAATTAATTAAATTAATGCGTAATATGTCAAATAATTTTTGATGGATGGAAGTAACTATATTATGTTTTTGTTACCATAAATTCAGACCATGCGTACAATATACACTTACACTGTTTTTATCATTCTATTGTATGGACTAACTTTATTATTGTATCGTTACTAGTTTTATTATTGTATCGTTATTATATCTATTAGTTTTTATCATTTTATTGTATTGTTACTGTATTTATTGTATCTTTACTATGTTTACGATGTTTGTCTATGTTTTGATTGTATTCCATTGTTATGTGGCAAAGGAAATTCCTATATTATGGAACTGGTGTGTTTCCATTTTTAATTTCTTTTTTTAAAATGTTTCAAAACATTAATTTACACTTTATCTTATATTATTTATAAATTTATAAATTATGTTTTAAAATATATTAATTTACACTTTACCTTGTATTATTTTATAGTTTAATAAATTTATAAATTATAATATATTAACAAACACAGTCAAATCAAACAATTAAAATTTTATTGAACAACAAATAATATTAAGTCCAAACAGAGTATTAAATTTTAAAAATATTCTGTGAATAAAGTTAGTTATTTAGTATAATTTTTTATAGTATAGAATTAAAATTGGAGTTCTGTTTGGCATTTTTGTTTTTGCAAAAAATATATTTATATTTGAATGTACTTTTTAAAAATATCGTTTGTACTTCCAAATTTATAAAAACCGGAAAAATCACCTAAAACAGAGTTAATATCTCAGATGGTCACTCAACTATGCACTCTTCTCTCAGAAAGTCACTCAACTTTCCATTTTTACTCAAAAGTCACTCAACTATTGTTTTCTTTCTCAGAAAGTCACTCAACTTTGAATTTTAACTCAAAAGTCACTCAACTATCCACTCTTTCATCAAAAAGTCACTCAATCTATTAAATTATTTTTTAATTAAAAATTGTTGATATTAATTATTTATATAATAAATCAAAAATTCTAAAAAATAAATTAAACCATTAAGTGATCCATCCACCTAACCCGTCATTAAAAAATATGATACTACCCATTTTATTTTGTCTTTAATCCTAAATTAATCCCTCTCTTTAAATCTTGAATTAGGATTAAAGACAAAATAAAATGGGTCATATCATATTTTTTAATGGGTCGGGTTAGGTGGGTGGATCACTAAATGGTTTAAATGGTATTTTTATTTTTTAAAAATTTTAGTTTGTTATATAAATAATTAATATCAATAAATTTTAATTTAAAAAACAATTTAATAGATTGAGTGACTTTTTGAGGAAAGAGTGAATAGTTGAGTGACTTTTGAATTAAAATTCAAAGTTGAGTGACTTTCTGAAAAATAAGTGCATAATTGAGTGACTTTTGAGTGAAAATTGAAAGTTGAGTGACTTTCTGAGAGAATAGTGTATAGTTGAGTGACCATCTGAGGTATTAACTCCCTAAAACAGACGACCAAATTTATTTTGAAAAATTAATTTCACAAAATAGATAAAGTTAAAGATAATATCAGTTACTATACGTTATTACAAACTTCTTTCATTTTATTTGAAAATTTTGAAGTTAAAAAGACTTGAAAAATGAAATTAAAGTTGTGTTTTGGTAGGTTTTTCAAACTATTTCTTAAAAATTATGAAATATAATTTAAATAAGATCATTTTGAAATAAATAAATAAAATTATGATGAAAATGAAAACAAAAATATAGGATACTTTTAAATTCCAAAGCCAATTGAAAATTTGCATACTCAAATACTGGTTTTTAATCTTTCGGAAATAAATAAATTTACTCATTTGTATTTAATCTTTGGTACCCATAAAAAGTAGAGGAAAATGTTCATGTAATAAAACAAAGAGTACAACACAAAATAGCATAAACTTAAACCTCATTCCGAAAGTACCCCTACGTTCAGAATTAAGCAAAACAGCAGCTCCAATTATAATACACACAACACATATATATACAGTTAGATCAAACTAGGGTTTCTCTCACTCTTCTCTCCTTCCTCTCTCTGTGTGTGAACCCTAAACTCCGGCCGCCATGGTAGCTCTCTATGCCTTCCATTTTCGATGAATTTTGTTGCTTTTTTACATATGAATATTTGAAATCTAATGTAATCTCTGTGTATTTTTTTTTTGATTAGGCTTCAGAGAAGAAATTGAGCAATCCAATGAGGGATATCAAAGTCCAGAAGCTCGTCCTCAATATCTCCGTTGGTGAAAGTGGAGATCGTCTCACCAGAGCTGCAAAGGTGTCAATCCCTAATTTGCTGCAAAAGATGAATTAATATTAGAACGAAATGAATCTGAGTAAGATTCGGATTAGTTTTAGGATTGAAGTGTAGATAGATAATTGAATGTGTGATTTATTGTATTTTTAGGTATTGGAGCAACTCAGTGGCCAAAGTCCTGTTTTCTCCAAAGGTATGCTTTTGAATTGCATTCTTTATTTATTTTGTATGTTATGACTGGTTTCAGTTCCTTGTGCACATTTTATCGAGCATGATTTTCGGTTCTTCGAGCTTTGTTTGTGTCAAAGATTGAATATTTGCTTATATATGGAGTCTCACTATTGGTGTTTGAGCTGTTTGATTTTGGTGATATGTTGAAGTTTGGATTTAATTTGTTTTCGTAGGAATATAGATAAAGAGCTGAAGGTGTTACTCAACTAGGGAAAAAAGAGAGTTTCTAAGTAATGTGGATTTAGTATGAACTTATGAGTGCTCTTAGTTTGTCAATTTTGTGTAACAATTTGAAATAATTGGAACTTGCTTACAAGTTATGCATATAATTCCTCATTTGTATTACATTGATATGGGGTACTTTGTACTTATGTTTAATGCAATTATTCGTGAAATGTATGGTTTGGTGTTGTTTGTCTTTTAACTTGTTACACATTATCTTATTTTGCATGGGTTGCTGTTTCATGTTTTCATGTGCTTTCTTTATTCCCATTGACAGCTAGGTATACTGTCCGTTCCTTTGGAATCAGACGTAATGAAAAGATCGCCTGTTACGTCACTGTCAGAGGGGAAAAAGCTATGCAGCTCCTTGAGAGTGGATTGAAGGTTAAGGAGTATGAGTTGTTGAGAAGGAACTTCAGTGAAACTGGATGCTTTGGATTTGGTATTCAGGAGCACATTGATCTTGGAATCAAGTAAGCATGTTACTAAGATCTTGCTTTAATTCGTTATTCGGACTACTTCTTAATCCTACATATTTATCTTAGGAGGTGCTGCTAGCTTTTATTATGCCAAAACAATTACTCATGCACGTTCACATATTTACCGGTTGATCATCTTCTAGAAGTGTAGTTGCTTCTTCCATGAGTTTACATGGAATAGATGTTACTATTTATGAGGTTATATCAGCTGGTCATGATAGTATCTTCGGATTGTTGTGCTCTTATAAATCATTTGATATACTATTCCTTTGTGTTAAAGGTATGATCCTTCAACTGGTATCTATGGTATGGATTTCTATGTTGTCCTGGAACGCCCAGGATACCGTGTTGCTAGACGTCGTAGGTGCAAGTCTCGGGTTGGGATCCAACACAGGGTCACAAAGGAGGACTCAATGAAGTGGTTTCAGGTCAAATATGAAGGTGTTATCCTTAACAAGTCCTCAAACATCCAGTAAGTCGAGAGCCGACTGCTGGATGAGTTTATCTGATAGCAAGTTTATGTTTATGCATTTTGTAGACCGAAGTCTAGTTACTCCTAGAATTGAATAGTTTTCAAGAGTTGCTGTTATTTGGCACAGTATGCTTGTTTTCATTTTTGGTTTATGAGACCAATTCAATCTTTAATATAATCCTTTTTGTGTTAGTTTCCTGTTGTGCAATTCTATAAGAAGCAGAACACATAAGTTTTTCTCAAGTCTTAACTAATCAAACTAATAAAAATATTTTAGTTGTATTTTTTCCATTTATTTTATGGTATATATTGACTTTACAAAACATACTATATGAGATATTTTCTCTAGTGAAAGTGTATATTGGTTACCTACCTCTCTATCTTAGAGATTTGCTTAGTTAATTATCAAATTTGAATTGGACTAGTTGGAATATTGTGATTGTCAACTAATAAGAAATTAATTTTCTAGTGCCATGGTTGTTGAGGCAGCAAATAATTTAGATTTTTATATACTCAAATGGTGATTTAATTTGCTTATAATAACGTCACCAAATCATTTTCTTAGTGGTATTCCTTGTAAGTTGCTCCTTTATTAACTTTCACATTTTTGGATTTTTGGGGGTTGCTTTAATTATAATAATATGAGCTTCAAACCAAAATCTTGCAAAGTGCTTGTTGACCATCTATAAAAGTTTCAATATTTGAAGAGTAATAAATTAAGAGGGATGACTTGGACATAATCAGTTAAATTATATTAATGATATATACTCCAGTATCAATGTATATATCTTAAATTTATATAGGACAGAAGTTGATTTTTTGCCTTCGTTCAATGGTTGATATGAATATAATTCATTTATGTCCTAATATAATACATCAATTTCAAGAATTATCAAACCTAATGATGTTTATGTGTGTAAATAAAGCCTCGTATGAAAATAGAAAACAAAAAGAAGCACTCATACCTTAATGATATGAGGTCTTTCAAAGAAATTGCACGAGTGAATGTAGTTCAAAGCAGACAATATCATTAATTATACTATGTTAAGAGTATTGTTGAGCCACTTTGACGGAACAACTCGTATCAGGACTAAACAAATAGTAGGTCTAAAGTAGTCGATTAATATGGTGGTACACAGTTAATCTTCAAATTAGCCTCTGAACAATGATGGGACAATATATGTAGTTCAAGAGGGAGATTTTTTAGGTATTATGAACAAAGTTCTACGTGAGAAATATTTTTAAAACAGATAATATTTCATCAGGTTAAGAGTATTTCTGAAATTTGAAATGTCCGAATAACAACGGTCATTCAACTTTAAACTTTGAGGTATTTTCACAAGTAATCATCAAGATACAAGACATGAGTAACACCCAAGGGTAAGACCGATCAATAAAGTAGGCAGAGAACCATAATTTATCATGTTCAAATTCCAACAAAGACATAAAATATAATACATAAACATGACTCTTAACTTGGTTTTAGCGAACAACTTTGCCCTTCTACTTTGAATGTACACAGGTAGACACTTAAAACTTATATAAAATTGAATAAGTAGACACAAGTGTCTTACATGACATAATACACGTAGAACGCCATGTAGGACACAAAATTGCCACGTAGGGTGTCATGTAGGACGAATGTGTCTATTTTCTCAATTTTATACAAGTTTAAATTTCTACTTGTGCAAATCTAAAGTTAAAGATCATAGTTGCCAAATCACATCAAATTAGGAGTCATATTTATGCATTATGCCAAGGCAAAAATACTACGTGATTTCTTTCTACTTCTCCAAGCCTTGTTGGACAGAACTAACGATTGCTGATGAGAAGTGAATAATATCTTCAAGGTGCATGAAAGCTAACCACAGACACCACGGTTACTAAAAGAAAAGAAAAATGCAAAGACATGAGTAGTCTGTAGAATCTTTGCACAAGAAGAATTAAGCTATATTTTTACAGTTGCAACAAGCCCAATTAGGCCACAAAATGTGTACCAAACTACAAACAAACATAAAGAAGCAAATGATGAAATCATAGAAAAGAAGCACAAACAAATGTTTATGTTTTTTTCATTTGAAAGTTGATGCAACAGTTTGAGCCCAAAATCTAAGATTATGTTTCATATTCATATCATTTTTCATAGCTGGAAATCTCCATTTCAACAATTTTTTACTCATTTTTCTTTTTTCAAGAATCTCCCATGCTTCAGAAAGATAAGGCCTTTTATGAACAATATCCTTTTTTAAAACATTTTCATCAACAATTCCCCATTTCTCCAATCCAGGAACAATTCTAACCAAACTTGAATTCTTATCTTCTTCACTAAACTCAAATCCTAAATCCATAAACCCCTTTAATTCCTCAAGTTCAAGCTCTGATGAGCTTCTCCGAATTCGAATAATTCCCTTAACTCCATTTCTAGCCTTTACTTTTACTTCTTGTGCAACTCTGTTATGTGTGATAATAACAGAAGTTGGAGAGTTCCCAAGTTGACTAAAACTCGGACTTGTATTTGATCCTTCAAAAATGTTTTGCTTTTGAATGATCCGACATACATCTGACGATATTTTTGAAGAGCAATCACTTTGTGATCGACCTAAGAGATTTGATGATTCTTGAATTTCATGAGGATTTTCTTGAAATAGTTTCTTGAATTTATGTGTGTTGGAAAATAATATTTCTTGTTCAAACCAATAAGTATCAAAGAGCTTTAGGAGTAGTACTTCTTCAGCAGCCATATATTAATTGTGCATTAGAAAACAGAATTTTTTTTTTCTAAGCAAATCTTGGAAGTTATATGGTATGGTATATATATAATATTTTTATTAAATATTGAGGTTGTTATTGGAATATAATCAAATATTATTCGAATCTTATTATTAAAAAAAAAAGGTCCACATTAATTCTCCTCTAGAAGACTCTTAATATTTTCTTTTTATGTGCTAAGCACCATTGGCTCTTCAAATTATTGTTGTGTTAGTTGGAAAATCAAGTCAACTCCAATGGCCTAACATTTTTCTTTTTAAGTGTTACTGGTAAAAATATATATTTAAACTATCATTTTTTACGAGTTTTATATGTTAATTATCAATTTTTTCTTAACCTACCTGAAGTTTTACTTCTTTTGTATAAAAATTTAAAACATACTTCAATGTTGGTCAAATGTTAGTTTCACTTGATAATATGTATGTATAAGTCAACTCATCATTTTATTGGTGCCTTAATGTGGGGTTGAATGATAGATTATGCAGTCTGATTAGATAATATGCATTTGCTTAAACTAAATTATGTGAATCATTAATATCTTGGTCTTACTATTACAAAATTTATATAGTCTTGAAAAGAAGCTAGCATAATGTAGCATATTCCAAATTGAATAGTTTAAGGCATACAACTTGCACAACGAACGTTCACTTCTCTAAAACATTAATTTTGGAGATAGGCGGTTAAAAATATATTTAATTTTTTTTAAAAATGATTTTCATATTTTAATTGTCAGTAATTTTCTTTTTTTATTTGAATCATCATTATATATATATATTAAAAAAATATCTAACTGAGTAGATGATGATAATTCAAGTAGAAAAAAGAAATAATTATTAGTTGAGCTACTGTGTTTGACATAGGTGATAATAGTTCTTAAAATGTGAAATTCATGAACATTATTGATAAACTTTTCAATTTTATTGGAACTTTTTTTTTAATGAGAGACTTGAACTCCCCAAACCAAGATGAGTTTCGAGACTAGTTCCATTTTTTCTCTATTTAAACAATAATCTTACCTCTTCATTTTTCTAATTTTGTAATTCTAAGGTTATATATTTTATAAGAATTTTACTAGTTGTGAAATATAAAACACGTTTAGATGTGAAATATAAAACACGTTTAGATAATTGATTGACATTTGAAAATAAAATAAAATAGTGTTGAAGTTACGTACAAATAGGATATTTGAATTTGTATTTTGAATGAAAATACAATTCAAAAAACTTGAAAATTTCTAAGAAAATGATAGACTAATTTGATAAACAAACTCGTTTGAGTATAAATTATGATCTTGAAATTTAAAAATTTGAGTTTTTAATGTTATATTTTGAAATTTGAAATTCTATTTTGACATATACATTACTTGAAAAAAACAATAAAAATTTTATAAGTGAAAAACTCAAAAATCCAAAAACTGTTTATATTAGTTTTTGGGAACTTAAATACTTAAAGATAATATTTTCAATATCTAGTGTCACATACTTTCTCATTTAATATCCAATATTATTTCAAATTTTGGAAATATGCACTATAGCAAATATTTTTTTTCGCAGTAATAATATAATTACTATTATATTATATAATCATCGATAAACACTCGATATAAATGTTATTAAGCATTTTAGTAACTTTAAATATAATAATATTAATTAATTAACTCAATTACTGCTAAAATATTTTTTTAGACATAAAAAGAAAATCTATTACAATTAGAGTATCTTGTAGTAAGGATGTATGGACAAACTTTGCTTTAGTTATTGATGATAAGTACAATCTTTTGTTAATTTGGTTGGTAGTGACACTAAATAATCATTTTTAAAAATGAGATAGAGGTGAATACAATGGATTTGACAAATAAGTAGGACATACATTTTTGGATATTTATGTGATTTTATTATCACTTGATGTGGATGTTATTAGGAAATTAATGTGTATTTTCCTAGCAAATTCATGTACTTTTCCATCTTAATGTCAAATCAATCTTCTTTAATCACTTTTAAAAATGTTAGGCAGAGAGGCAAAAGGAGAAGCTCAAATACAATTTCGATCGAATAAAATTTATCAATACGTACATATTGATTCTTAAACTTATCGTTTTAAAATTCAAAATTTTAATTTCATTTTTAGTGGTAGAATCAAATTTTAGCTAAAGTGATTCAAAATATATTAAAAAAATAAATAAACACTATTTTTTTTTTTAACATTTAGTGTATATACATAATAAATAATTTTTCTACAAAAGAAATTCGAATGAATCCCTTGCACTCCTAGCTCTGCTATAATTAAATACGTTTATTTCACACACGTACTTTGCGTTAACAAATTCAATGGTTTCGGGAGTGTATACATACTCTCTTTTTTTCTTTTCAGTTTTTTGTTCAGTTATCGATATCTGTATTGAGATCGAACTAAATTCGAACTGCACAAGGCTCATTTTGGAAGCAACAAAAACAATATGATTTTTTCCATTCTTAAATTGCAAATTCAAAACTTTTAATTAAGGTCGAAGAAACTTCAATCATTCTACCGCAACCGAGTGTATACCGATTCTAATAAGACCAACAAAATCTTTAGGCTCTCTCATTTGCACGTTTCATGTTACTCCATATACATAGTATCTCAAAGCATTCTTTAATTCAAGGAATTTCTTTCTTGCACACAAACCAAAATGCATTAACTCAAACTCATAAAACCTTTTCAAATTCAGTCCAACCCGCTCATTTAACATCCTTATCTGTATGTTTGTCTTCGTCAACGGGAGACTCAAGAATGTTGGTTAAATCTTTGGCCCAAATTGAAGCTCATGAAGTTGATCTCCTTAGAAGGAGTTCCAAATTTGTAGACTTTAGCCCAATCATAATTCATAAACCAATGTGAATGCCATGAATCCATATAGCCGGGTTGTGCACAATTAATTCTGGTAAAATTCGTAGTACTGCAAACTAATGTATATCTAAGAAATTAGCTCCTAAGCTAATGATATTTTATCAGTTATCCTTTGATATTTCTAATACTATGCACAACATTCTTTTCAATAATATGATTCTCTTTAGATGTCCAACATTCAATTCCATGAAATAATATAGCATTGTTCTCATAATATATAATTGCTTTACCAAACTCAACTTTTTCATGTTTTAGATACAATATCACAAAACACATATGTCTCTTAGTACAAGTAAAAACTTAAAGAGGAAATTGAAAAGAGTTCGAATCCATTCATTCACATGAAACCATAACAACTTATTTTCCAACATTGCGACCATAGAAGAGACCATACGAATTCGTTTGGCGATATTTAAGGTATTTTAAAGAATTTTTATGTCTATATATTGATTTTGAACTTCCTAAATATAAGATTAGAGGTTGACTTAAATGGTTGAGGTTCCAAGACCAAATATCAGGCACTACTCTTTATTTTTCCAAACCCCTTAATGAAAATCTTAGATCCGCCACTGAAGGCAGAGTTAAAAAAATTGAAGAAGTATAAACAAGATTTTCATTAAGAGAGTGGCAGTAATTAATTCATATATTAATAATACATTCATAAATCTAGCCAGCTACCAAACGACTACTTAATGTTTTAGAACTACCAACCTCTTCAAAGCTCCAACAAGTTGACTAACTGCCCCAGAAGCAGATGAAACAAACACACTTTCACCCTTCTTAGGACAACAAACCTCATAAAAACCAACATAAGTTGTAATCCCAAGCATTCCTACAAAATAATTGCGTAAAGCAGATCATCAGTCCATTCCCCAACAAGCCAATGTGGACTCTAACACCGTAATATAACATCTAGGTCCAACTGGAACGTGCATGGGTTGAGATGAACGTAACGTAGTTCAAATACCATAGAAAACAACATCAAGAAACTAATAAGCGAACCATCAGTTTATTCTCCAATCAATATTTGAAAATAGTCGTTTT
>NC_028648.1:4874400-4894809 GCF_001406875.1 Solanum pennellii
TATATATATATACACACACACACACTAAGAAGGGAATAACTCACCAAGGATTCCTGTATTGACGATAGATACTATGTGGAAAAAAAAGTAGGAAGACGGATTTTTTTGTTCATCCATATCAAATAATTTGGGACATAGAGAATAAATAAATATATATATTATGTACCAAATCAAGTAAAATGTAATATAAATTATAATAAATGACAGTTTAAATGTCAAAATATCATATAGAGATTTCATTTGTATTACATAAATTAGGACAATTGGAGTGATAAATAATTTAAAATTACGTAAGAAGTACTTACTATATGCCACAACAACTAACAACTTAAAATATCTAAACAAATTTAGCTGATCTCAAAATTCATCTTAGCTACATAAATAAAAACAAAAAATACGGTTAATTGTGAAAAAATTAGGTAAAACTATAACTCATAATAGTTAACAAATTAAAATATACAAAAAATTTACTGACTTCAAATTTTATCAGTATCATATAAATTAAACATATATGAAACTCGTACTAACATAAACTTTATATTTAGTATATATAGATTCGATATCACCTATGAAATTGCTAAAATGTTATATTCCTGGATACCAACCCGTATAATTATTAAAAAATTGCTAGGTAGCACTGTAAATTCGGTCAATATTAAACCTTCTTCAACTATATTCTTAGAATGATTGAATCACAATTACTTAATAAAATACATCTTAAAATAAATAATTCCAAAATCACAACTTCAAAGTTCAACTTCCGTCGACAGAATTTAAACTTGAAAAAATGGTGGGAGACGGTGGCTTGAGAAATGGAGAAGAACAAGAGAAAAATAAAAGAAAAATGGCTTAATGCAAGCCTTCGCGCCATTGATGAGCGTATCACAGTCGCTTTGTCATATCAGCAAAAAGTGTCAAAATGACACATCAGAGCTTTACATGAGATATCAATCTAAAATGAACAAAGTCTAATTGAGATGTGTAAGTGAAAGTTAACGCCAACTTTAGCTTATCATTGATGGGTTCAACCATTAATTATAACATTGGTCTCATCATAATTGCTTCACAAAACTCAGGTTTTCATGATTAAGATACAATATAGCAAAATATTCATGTAGATCTCAAACATTATTTTTTAACCATATAACACATGTCTCCTACCACAACTAAGAACTTGATCAGGAAATGGAAAGGAGTCGAATCCATTCATTCACGTGAAACCCTAACAAGTTGCTTTCCAACATTGCGACCATAGAAGAGACCAACTAGAGCCTTGGGAGCGTTTTCGAGACCTTCAGCTATGTCTTCCACATACACAACGTTACCGGCCTTTATTTGTGGAATGATCATTTCCAAGTACTTGGGGTAGAGATGATAGTGATCAGAAACAAGAAAACCCTCCATCCGGATTCGTTTTGTGATGAGGCAGAACAAGTTGTGAACTCCTTCCGTCTTCTCAAGGTTGTACTGTGAGATCATCCCACACACAGCAATCCGACCATGAAGTTTCATATTCATAAGAACTGCATCAAGCATCTTCCCTCCGACATTCTCAAAGTATATGTCAATTCCGTTAGGAAAGTACCTAATAGAAATACAAATAAGGGTCATAACGTTACCTGACTCTGCCCCTGAGTTCATATAAACGCCTATGTTATAGTACTATTTGTCTATATATGCTCGTAACGTTACAAAAATGGTTCATAGTTGTCCTTCCTCCGCTAGTATACCATCCGTTTTAACCAAAATGGGATGTCAACTCCCCAAACAATAACACTATCCTAACGGCTTCTCTACACGGGGCCTATTAGTATTTTGTAGTGAGAAGTTATAAGATTACTGACCTCTTCAAAGCTGCAACTAAATCCTTCTCCTCTTTGTAGTTAAAAGCTTCATCAAAACCGAATTTGTTCTTCAACAGATCAACCTTTAATAAGAGAGACGGATTCAACAATGTTGATTACGATAAGCAATACAGCTTTTGCCACTATTTAGATTCAACAATGGAAATATAAACATCGCGAAGGTACTAGTACTAACCTTTTCTTTGGTTCCAGCACTACCAACAACATAACAACCTAACATCTTCGCAAATTGGCCAACAAGCTGACCAACTGCTCCGGAAGCAGCAGAAACATACACGGTTTCTCCCTTCTTCGGAGAGCAAATCTCATAAAAACCAACATAAGCTGTCATCCCAGGCATTCCTGCAAAACAATAATTGTCCGAGTCCATATAAGCAGATCACCCGTCCATTCTCCAATCAACTAATGTGGAACTCTAACATTCCAAAAGAGGAACACACGAGGTTCACATATCATGTAAAGTTACGAGGCTTATGTCTAACTCAACCCCAAAAATTAGTCCACATGAGCAAACCCCAACCAACGTGGGATGCTAACTCATTCTAACACATAATTCTTTGATGAAATAGAAAGCGACATCAATGGATTATAAAAATATAAGCAGACCATCAATCCATTCCCCAAATAAACAGTCGTTATATTGAGAAGAGAACAACTTACCAAGGATTCCTGTATAGTAAGAAAGAGGTACATTCTTGTCATGAATTTTAAACAGAGAACTCTGAGTAGCATTTACAATACTATACTCCTCCCATCCAATCATTCCCCAAACTAAATCACCTTCTTGAAAATTTGAATCACCAGACTTCAAAACTTTAGCCACTCCACATCCTGTGATAGGCTATAACATAACACAAAAGATAAGTACTTGTGAGAAACATTATCATCATAGGAGAAATTGTTAATCCATTCATATCATGATACATAAGGAATAAACATTCAGTTGGGAGAATGAAGTTCACTTTATCCTCAATGTTTCTAACATCTAAGAGTTCTTGAACAAGAAATGAAAAATGAAATAGGATACGCGGAGAAAACATTTTTCTCCCCCAGGGATCCCTCGTCCGAGATCTCTGGGGAAGAGGATCAAGTTGGCCCTTGCGAGAAGTTTGATCCACTATCTCCCTTCAACCCCTTTGAGCGAAATGCGGCAAAAGAAAAGGAAGGAAAATGTATGGACTGATCCCATCATCTCCACCCCGTAGGAACTACGAGGATCACCTCAAGGATGGCTTTGACATCCGAGGGTCACAAACTGACCATAGAACCTTGTTCAATAAGTGGAACACTTTAGCTGTCCGCTCTCAGGTTGGGTAGTCAGGGTCGGAGAAGGGCAATCACTCATTCTTAAAACCAATGTCCTTAAGACCAAAGAGTCGGGCGGAAAGGGGGAGGGGGGAGGAAGCCCTCCGTTCCTGGTTCTCCTGTAGTTGGATCCTCCGGAACCACAAGAATCCTTAGTTAGAATTGGATTCCAACTCAGCACCTTTTGAGTGGGATTTTGAGAACTCAGATACAAAGGTATCAGACGGGCTATATCAAACTCGCATGCCCAGTAATTTTTTCATGTTCTATCGTAAAAGTTATCCTTAAAGTTGGAAAATAAGTTTCACAACACTTCAATTATGTCCTCCCCGTTCTCTAACACACTTTATCTACACCCTCATCCCCACTAGGAAACAATATATATCCCACCCACCTACCTCACTTAATATTTATCTAGATTATACATAAATATTTTTCACTTAAGCGTATTAAATATAAGAAAATAAATATGAACCTCATTCGTTTCCTAAGAAAATATACTCACCATTACACCAAATACCCCCTATATAATATTAAATAAAAAAACACCCTAGGTCTACACAATTACATGGAAAATTTAAACTCACTTGTAATTTGTTTCGAAAATAACAAGAAATGCTTGTATGTTAAATTTATAAAAAATCCACAAATCATAACATGGTGAAAAATTCTAGATCGATAAATCCATAAATCATTATTTACAAGAGCGACTCAATAAAATAAGTGAACGACTTACAGAGCCAGGAGTGAAGGACTGAACATAGCTACCCTCAAGTTTACTCATACGTGAACGCATGTAAGGGTCACAAGACAAGTAAAGATTCTTCAAAACAACAACATTAGAACCTTCTGGAACATTCAATTTAATGTTGTTATTCTTAAATTCCATATCAGATTCCTTAGAGTAACCTTCCACATAATGTTTTAGAATGATTTGTTTGTTGTTCATCACTTCCTCTGCCATTTCACACTTCAATTTATGTGAATCAAGAGTTGTTCATATATCTGGATCCGGTTCCTCTTCATTTTTTTCCCCAAAACTTAATGACTAAAAATTAGTTAATTACTTTTTTCCCTTTTTTATGATTTAAATGATTAATACTATATTATATATTTAATTTTATAAATTATTATTAATCTCGTAATCTTAAATCTCTTTCGATCTTTTATTTTTCCTACGTAGGATATCTACCCATCAAATTATATAAAAGCTTTGGCCTTCTCTTTATCATATAAACACCTCCTACAAATTTGTAATACACTATATTTACTCTAATGATTATTACTATTCACCATGTAATATCTTGTTGTTTATTTATTTTATTAAAAATACTGTTATTTGCCTAAATAGGTAGGGCAAATAATAAGAAATTCTTCAGTTTAGAGTTTAATTAATTATAAGCCTCTTTTGAAATTATCGTTTGTGTCAGATTTCAGTTCCCAAACACACGTATGTGACACATCTAAATATATGTAATTAAAATAGGAAAATTACGCGATTAAGTAAATTTATACTATTTAATTATTTATCATAATTATAATTTGCTATAATTATCATGCGCGACTAACATTATACATTAATTACGTGGGATGACTTCGAACTTGTATAATTAGTCACGTTTGTATATGTATAATTCGCCAGAATATACAAATACATATGTATAATATACAATTTATATATATATATATATATATATATAAACACACACAATTTACCTCTCTCCCACTCTCTATCCTATCTCGCTCGCCTCTCTCCTCCCCCTCCCAGTCTCGCTCGCATATATACAAATACTTATGTGTAATATACAATTATATACATATACAATTCATTTCTCTCCCACTCTCTGCCTTCTCTCGCTCGCCTCTCTCCTACCTCTCCCAGTCTTGCTCACCTCTCTCTTGCCTCTCCCAATCTCTCTTGCCATATATACAAATACATATGTATAATATACAATTATCTAACCGATATACATATACAATTCACCTTCTCCCACTCTTTTCCCCCTCTCTCTCTCTCAGTCTCGCTCGCCTCTCTCCTCCGTATAACATGTAACTACGAATTGTAATTATCAAACTATAGCTATGGAGAGTAATTAAGTTATTTTTAAATGGCTATATGTGAAAGTTCCCTAATTAAAATTAGGTGCACTTTATTTCTGATATACTGTACTTAAGCATAATTCATATGTATCTGGAAACACGAACTCTCTCACTCATATCTCTTATCTTGTTCGCTTCTCTCTCTATCTCTCTCCTTATGGTTCTGTATTTCAGAATTTTTATTAAATATATCTAATATCTCATATATATGTAATTAGTATAATTTGCATATATCTGGAATACATAATTACTCTTTTGGTTGCCTCTCGCCTTTTTCATCTCCCCTTCTCCTCTCTCACTACCTCTCTTCTTATGTATATGCATTTCAGAATGTATCTAGTAGCAAAAATACATGTAGCAGGTATATCTGCCTTGAAATTTAGTATTGAATTATTCATTAATGAGTAATTACTTCAAATTATAGATAAATCATAAAATTTATTAAATATATGACAAAAATGTCTATGTATTTAACCATGACACAATATCTTCTTTTCAAGTAAAAACTTGAGAGAAATTGGTAAGGATCCAAATCCATTCATTCCTCTGAAATCATCACAACTTGCTTCCCAACGTTGAGACCTGAGAAGAGACCAACTAGAGCACTAGGAGCACTTTCAAAACCTTCAGCTATGTCTTCCACATACACAATATTACCAGCCTTCATTTGTGGAATGATCATTTCCAAATATTTAGGGTAAAGATGATAGTAATCAAAAACAAGAAATCCTTCCATACGAATTCGTTTCGCGATGAGGCGAAACAAGTTGTGCACTCCTTCAGTCTTGTCAAGGTTGTATTGTGAAATCATCCCACACACAGCAATACGACCATGAAGTTTCATATTCATAAGAACTGCATCAAGCATCTTACCTCCAACATTCTCAAAGTATATGTCAATTCCATCAGGAAAGTACCTAATAGATTAAATCAATACGAAAAAAGGTCATATTGCTTTTCTGTTATACTATCAGTTCATATATATCTTTACCGTTATAGTAACTATGCCCTTAATGTTACAAAAGTGGTTCATATCTTCACTAATCATTAATCTCATTCACTTTAACCAAAATAAAAAGTCAATCCACCACACACAATTCTTCTGAGGTGAAGAGACTATTTCTACTAGATAAATGGCAACTTCAGCATAAGAAAAAGATACGATAAATGTGAATTCTTTTTATTAGTTGAATCAGTGTATTTTGCATATAGTATGAATGTCTATATCATTTTAGTCTTTTTATAAACGGTATAGTTTATCCTCGTTTTCAATCAAAAGTTTGGTGCATGTCCCCCTTTACTTTAGTAACTTTTTTGGATGTTATCAACATGGTAGGGGTCAAGCCTAACCCCACACCATTAAAGTGACCATTACTTAGTGTTTTCTTGTGGTAATTTATAGGTATAATACATAAATATATCTTTTAATTTAGCTTCTAATTACATTTATGTCATTCAATTTTGAATGTGTACAAGTAGACACTTAAACTTGTATAAAGTTGAATAAATAGACACACATGACCTACATGTCATCTTTTGTCCTACGTGGTGTCTTACTGTATTGTGCCATGTAGGACTCATGTATGTATTTATTTAAAAGTTGAATAGTTAAAGTGTCTGTGCATTATGAAAGTAGTTGAAGATCAAAATTAAAATTTAAAGCCAAATTTAGAATTCAATATATGTATTATGTCTATTTATAAGATGACTCACCTTTTCAAAGTTGCATCTAAATCATGCTCCTCTTTATAGTTAAAAGCTTCATCAAAACCAAACTTGCTCTTCAACATATCAACCTTTAATAATAAATAATGAATAAATGAGATAGATAGATTATTTAACAATGATTAAGATAAATAAGATAACTTGTAACCCACTAACAAATTTCAAGAGTGAAATGTTTTAGTACTTACCTTTTGTTTATTTCCAGCACTACCAACAACATAACAACCTAACATCTTTGCAAATTGTCCAACAAGTTGACCAACTGCTCCAGAAGCAGATGAAACAAACACACTTTCACCCTTCTTAGGACAACAAACCTCATAAAAACCAACATAAGCTGTAATCCCAGGCATCCCTACAAAATAATTTTTGAGTAAAATAAATATTTATTGTTTTCTTTACCACCTATGCTATCACTTACTTTGTATTAAAACAGAATGATTGGGCGTAAAGCGTCTGTAGGTAGCTTTTAAAATTTGCCGTCAAAATAACTCAACAACAAACTTCAAAGACATATTTTGATCGAAGAGAGTGGTGATTGAGGTATGAAACTTACGAGAAGGTGATTGTTTAGGTAGGTTAAATTAAATAATGGATATATAGTTGAGGTATGAAACTCATAAATATACAATGGTTTCGATCTGTTTTATACCATTAACTTTTTATTTTATTTGAATTTGAAATTGAAATCGATAGAAAAGCAAAGATATGGGCTCGTGTAAGTAGGAAAAAAAAAATTATTTGTTTTTGAGTTAATGATCACTCTCTTTGTATTAAAACACACCCTGATGACAAGTTAGTCAAATATTAATCACACTCCACTACATGCACTTGTAGGCCAACTCAACATCAAAATGCATTTTTAATATAAAAAGAGAGTGATAGTTTAAATAAGTAAACAGAACAATGTATAGTAAAGATATAAAATCAGCAAAAAAATTTGATACTCCCTCCATTTTAGTTTATTTTTCTAATTTTTTTTAGTCCATTTAAAAAAACATGACTCTTTTTTAAATAACTTTTTAATTTCAATTAATCACAACACATATTTAAGACCACAAGATTGAATGACATTTAGATACCGTTAACATATTTAAAAGTCTTTTTTGTTTTCTTAAACTTCAAGTCAAAATACGTCACTTAATTTGAAACGAAGGAGATATTTTAAATGTATTTTTAACGATTAAATATTTATATTTGGAGAGGGAAAGGATGTATATTGAGAAGAGAAAAACTCACCAAGGATTCCTGTATAATAGGAAAGAGGCACATCCTTTTCATGATCAATTTTAAAGAGAGTTGTCTCAGTAGTTGTTACAACACTATATTCCTCCCATCCACTCATTCCCCAAATTAAGTCACCTTTTTGGTAGTTTGAATCACTAGACTCCACAATTTTAGACACTCCATATCCTGTGATAGGCTACGAATAGAAAATAAATAAGAAATTCACTTATTTTCCTGAAAAGTATACTAAATACAAATAATATTGAATTTTGAAACATTCAAGGTCTACACAATTAACAATCAAAATATAGTTAAAGGAGAGAATTTTATGTGAAAAGAATATAAAAGCTTATTTGTTTTGTTAGGAGGAGAAAAAAAAACCAATTTTACACCATACTAAATTTATTTGAAAACCATAACCATTAAGAATGATTTGACTGACTAATAGTGATTTTTTTACATAGTTATTAAATATATAAATTTTATTAAAAAAATTTAAAATCCATATCGAAATTAACAAGTTTGATTCTCAAAATTTGAACTTGATTTTGATAACTTTTTGAAAATAATTTCTCTATCTTTATAAGATAAAAATAAAGTCAGTACTCACCATCCTCTCCGAATTCACGAGTTTGACTTTTTTTTAAGTAGCTTATTAGCAAAAACTTAAAAGTCATGAGTTGAGCATACTCATTTTTTTAGCTTAAAAAAGTGCTTAAATTTTTTGTCAAACACCTTAAAAAAAATTTTAAAAAGATTAAAAACCGAAAATTACTTAAAATAAGATAATTAAATCACTCAGTTATAAAAATACACTAAATATATTTTCTGACTCTCGAAATTTGAATGTCAAACAAAGGTATATATCAACTAAATAATCATATGTGTGATAGTAAATTGAATTTTTTTTTTGAAATACTTACATAACCAGGAGTGAAGGATTGAATATAGCTACCCTCAAGTTTGCTCATGCGATTACGCATGTAAGGGTCACAAGACAAGTAAAGATTCTTCAACACAACAACATTAGAACCTTCTAGAACATTCAATTTAATGATACTATTCTTAAATTCCATATCAGATTCCTTAGGATAACCTTCCACATAATGTTTTAGAATGATTTGTTTGTTGTTCATGATCATTTCTTCAGCCATTTCTAATTTTAATGTGAATGAAGAGTTGTGGTCATAATAGGTGTGTTTATATATATGTAGAGAGAAAGTTTAGGGGTTTGATTTGATGTTACATGTGAAATGATATGGCAAGTCAATCCAAAAAGGTGAATAGGATCATGATATATGTCAAAATGATATATCCCAATTCAAGATCAATAAAAACATGTTATGTGTGTACAAGTAACATGTTTTGCCAATTAAATATTGATATGTCTCTTAAATTCGAAAATAAAATCTTTCTTCATGATCACTACTTCTCCACCATTCACTTAAATTTGTTTGGGTGAAGAAAGCTTATCTTTATCATAACTCCTACAGTCAGTAATTATAAATAGGATCATCATAATTAAGAATTCTAATAAAAAGCCAGAGAGAGCTCGTGAATCAACGCCATAAATTTCTTTACAAGCTACAAGTTCAAGTAACAATTTAAGATCAATATCACCAAATTTAGGAACAAGCTCAAAAACCCTTGAATTCAAGTGCAATTTAAGATCAAGATCATCGAATTCAAGAACAAGCTCAAAAACCCGTAAATTTAAGTACAATTGATAATAATTTTTTTTTATTTTATGTGACACTTTTTTCTCTTTACTTTATTGCAATTTCTTTTATTATAATAAAAATAATATAATTTAAAAATCTCCTTTTATCGTTAATGAAATGACATGCAGCTATATAATCTCCAAGAATTATTTTAGACAACAAATTTTCAGAATCTTCCTTTTTTTTAAAAAAAATATATCAAATAAAATGAAACGGAAAAAGTATTTTTCCCACATTTATATTGCTTTCTCCATTTGCTTAGTGTCTCCTCACCGACTCTACCAACCAACTATGGACAATGTTTTACAAGCCTTTTAAACATGCTCCCTAATAATTGTAAGAGGAAAAGCTTAAAGGGTTTCTTAAAAAAAAAACTATATTAAGATAAAATATAGAATAACAATTAGGATTATTAATTAATACTGAAATTATATATTTTATAATAATAAAATAAATTATTCTTTTACATAGTAATATAATTAATTATATCATAATATATCTAAATTTATAATATAAATTTTATCTTAAATATAATTAAAATATATCATATCTTATCTCACCTACCAAACAATCACTTCAAATAAACAAAAAATAGTATTAAAAAAAAAAAGATAGAGGCAAATATAGCTCATCATTGTACGCAGCAGCGAGCACCACAAGAAGAAAATATCCCAACATAAATTAGAGCTTTCCACATACAGCAACACAATGCCTGAATCTGGAAATTCAATAGTTGTAAATACTTTCGGATATTTTCGGTATCACATAAATTGAGATAAAGAAAAATAATGCGAAAAGTTTAATAAATTATAATGTTTAATAACATAAAATATTTTATATATTTAATTGTCTTTCCGAATTCCGTCTATGCTATTGGGTTTGTGTTGGCACAGTTAGCTCATGAATATTTTGGTGATGTGACTGACGGACGATTACAATGAAAATTGATTAAAAGATACTCTGTATGGAGTTGCGAGAGCAATACGTGAAGCTTCATATTTTGGGCTATTAGGAGTTATTTCTCCGTCATATCACTCTAAAAATAGTGAGACTGTGTGTATTGCTCCACCAATTCCCTACAGAGGGAACCAACACGAAAATCGACATAATGAGGGAGAGGGTTTACCTGCTCCGGGGCTTCTTTAATTTGATCTTTTAAATGGACTATTTTGGTCGTCAGGGCGAACTGCTCCACAGCTAACGTCTTAACGGACACCCACAAAATTTTTTGGCAAAATAACGTCGTAATTTCGGATCACCAAAAAAGATAGTAAACTATGACAAACGAAAATTGGCAAAATGGGGGTTCACCTGCTCCAAGGCTCGTTTGACCTTCAAAATATACCGTTTTGGCCGTCAAGGCCAATTAGCTCCATAACTAACGTCATAATGAACGTCCATAAAAAAATTTGACAAAAATAATGTTGGAATTCCAAATCACCAAAAAAGATGGTGAACTATAGTCCACGAAAATCTACAAAATGGGAATTTACCTGCTCCAGGGCTTGTTTGACCTTGAAAATGGACCCTTTTGGTCGTTCTGGGCCAACTAGCTCCATATCTTAAGTCTTAACGGACGTCCACGAAAAATATTGAAAATAACGTCAGAATTCTAGATCACCAAAAATGATGATAAACTATAGTACACGAAAATCGATAAAATGAGGATTTACCTGCTTCGGGGCTCATTTGATCTTGCAAATGGACCGTTTTAGCTGTCATGGACAACTGGATCCATAGTTAACGTTTTAACAGATGTCCATGAAAAATTTTGGCTAAAATAACATCGGAATTTCAAATCACAAAAAAAGATGATTCACTATACCACACGAAAATCAACAAAATAGGGGATTTACCTGTTTCGAAACTCGTTTGACCTTAAAAATTATAAAATATTCCAATTTATAAGATAAATTTATTTCGCATAATTCAAAAATATCACATTTGAATTCTTATCCCATAACTCATATAACTTTTTTTAAGATAAATAAAATAAAAGATTAAAATAGAGCTTATTATAGTACGGTGCAGCCTGCACCACAAGAAGAAAATATTCCCAAAATTAGAGCTTTTCGCACACATGAAGCGTGCATGTGAATATTCGATAATTGTGATCGTACGCTCAAAAATGAATTTGTATCATATAAATTAGGATAGAGAAAAAATATTATGAAAATATCATAAATTAATAATAATTATATAATAATTTAAAATATTAATGAAAAAAATCATAGTATTTCCAAATTCTATTTATGCTATTGAGTCTGTGATGACACGAATTTAAATGTCTAATACTAAAACAATAATATGAAGCAAATCGAATTAGTACTACGTTATTTCGTTGTTTTCAGTTTGTGTATCTTAGTTTCACAAGGTATTAATAGGGAAAATGCATAAGTAACCCCTCAATCTATGCCCGAAATTCAGAGACACACTTATACTATATTAAGGTTTTATTACCCTCTAAATTTATTTTATAAGTAATTTTCTACCCCTTTTCGGCCGACGTGACATTGGCTTTAAAAAAAAAGTCAACCAGCGTTGAACCCACAAGATAGTGTCACGTAGGTCGAAAAGGAGTAAAATATTATTAATAAAATAAGTTCAGGGGATAATAGGACATTAATATATTGTAAGTGTGTCTCTGAGATTTCAGACATATGTTGAGGAGGTACTTGTGCATTATCCTTTTAAGAAAGTAAAGACAATTTTTAAAACTTTGGAATGTTAAACTAAAAGTATGTTAGATATTTGTGTTGATATAAATTATATCATTAATTAGTTCAATAAAAATTAAATTAATTAAATAATTATGTATGTTACATTTGCTTTTTTATGCATACTTCAAATCAAATTACGAGGTTTCTATGTATTAATATTACTAGTATTTAATTATATTTTTATCAAATTAATGTCCGATAAATAATAATTGTAAATTTAAAAAATAACTTAATGATCGTACATATTTTTGCGATGCTTCTTTTTTTTTTGCTTACTTTATAAAATTATAAAAAAAATTGATACAATTTAAATAATTTTCACAATTTATAAATTTATAATTAAAAATTACAATTTAAAATTTTTTAAATGGCATGTCGAAACGAAATTTTCGACTTCAATTCTTTATATCAATTTTGTCTCACATTTCCAGCTTGGTCCACTAACATTATCATATAATAAACAAAAGAAATGGCCAATTTCTATTTTCTTTTAACTTAGTCGAAAAAAGACATGATTTTATAGACAAAAAAGTAGAAAATTTTGTGATCAGTCATTTTCAAATCCTACAATATCTCTAGAAAGCAACATTCAAAAAAAAAATAGTTAAAAAAAAAGGATTTCTAACCGTATATTTATCAAGTGTTTAGTTTATTATTTTTTATTTTGTGTTTGAATAAAATCCTTTAAAAAGCTTCTTTCTAATAATATCCTTTAATAATTATTATGTAATTCGCTCAAGATAGATAATACTCCAATAATATTATTTTCATGATCTTCTAACTAGCTAGGAGAAGAACAATTTTATTGTCATATTTATTATTTTCTCACTTGAATTACAAATGTTGCTTTTCAATTCAAAAAAGAAGAATCATTTACTTTTAAAATCGAACAGACGATAAACAATAGTAAATTTGAGTAAACTATCTACATTTACACATAAAAATTGCAAGTTATAATTTAATTTGTATACATTTTTATAAATTTTTCAAAATACAATTAGAAAATTATACACACAAAAACATTTATTTTTAATTAGTAAATGTTAAACAACTCACATTTCAAATTTTATATTGATTTCTATTGGAATTATTTAGTAACAACTCTCTCTAGATAATTTGTAAGCTAATTTATTTAAAAAGATTTATCAGTACAAATATAAAACATAAAATCAAAAAAATAATTAAAATGATTTGAGAAATATTTTTGTCTTTACATAGACTTATCTCGTGATATTAAATCCTATATATTACTAATACCTCTAAAGAAAAGGTATTAGTAATACATCTTCTAATACTATTTAGGGTATATAACTAATCCATAAATTAATTATGCATAGACTTAAATTCTTACCAAATATGGTACCAAATAGTACCATATATAATATATGGACAATTTCTCATAATACTCCCTACCAAACGATCACTTAGAATCATCAACCATTTATTTTATTTTTTACCAAGCAATCATTTTACTCCCTCCGTTTAAAAAAAAAATATCTCTATTTCCTTTTTAGTTTATTTCAAAAAGAATGACCCCTTTCCTTTTTTGGCAACACTTTAACTTTAATTTTCCACGTGGCATGTTTAAGACCACAAGATTAAAGGGCATTTTGGTACATTTGATATAATTTTAAATTAGAACCACAATATTAAAAAATATTTTTTCTTTTCTTAAACTCCGTTCCAAGTTAAACTAGGCCATCTTTTTTGAAACAGAGGGAGTATTGAATAAGAGTAGTTAACATTTTTTTTAATTTCAAGCACCAAAACCTCACACTTAAAATAATTAAAAAAAATTAAATATATATAATCAAATAACACATAAAGAAAATAAAATGGAGATTATCACTATTTAAAAGTACAAATGTTGTAACTTGTACAAGCCTTAAGTGTGCTCCCTAATAATTGAAGAGGAATTTATCTCAAAGTATGAAATAAATTTTATCTTAAGAATAACTCAAAAATATCCTTTCTTATCCCACCTACCAAACAACATTTTTAAGTATAAAGAAAAAGAAATAAAAAAGATGGAGACATATAGAGCTTTCTGCACACAGCCACACAAACTGCATGGGAAATTCAATAATTGTGAGTACTCTCAAAAATTTATCAGTACCACATATTTTAAGATTAAAAAAAATATGTAAAAAATCATATATTAAAATAATTTATAATTTAAAATATTTCTTAAAAAGAAGTTTAGTTGTCATTTCATTTTGCGTTATTGAGTTTGTGTTGACATGAACTTATATATCCATTACAAAAAGAATACTGTCAAGCAAATCAAATTATAACTAGGTTACTCTTTTTAATTTAATTTGTAATGTCTTAATTACGTAGTTAATTGATTTAAGAAAGTAAAAATGATTTTTAAAATATCGTGCTCTTAAATTAAAAATATGTATTATGTTTTAAAAATATATTTTAATTCTATAATATTAAACATGTCGTATATAATAATCTTTTGAGAAACTTATAGGCGACACCTAAATCAAGCAAAATAAGCTTTATTTATTCCTAATACATATTTTCTCAACGTACCAAAATCTAATAAAATTCATAACATTGTAATGTAGTACATTTTTATAAGTTCCTTTTTTATGTCATCCATACATGTTGATTTGCGTAATACAGTACAAATTTTGTCTTAAACCGCAAAGTTAAAGCTACTAAATAAGACCTCAACACTATAAACCACAAAATAATAATTAAACAAAAAAAAAAACTAAAACCGTTTACCTCATTTGAAACATTATATATACACATATTTATACAAGACTAAAAAAAATTAAAAATCCTAACTTCAAATTGCCAAAGATAATCATAATTACTAAATTAATTTAAACTAAAAAGCCAATTCTTTTTAAGCTCATTTCCAACACTTAATGATTGACATATTACATTATTTATTTTATTTGGTAAGTCTTTAAAAAACTACCAGTAGAGTCATAATCAAAGCATGGTCATAGAAAATGACATTCATATAAAAAAAAACAAACCAAAAGGACAACACATGGTAGGTAGGTAAATTAAAACAAATGGAGTAAAATTTAAATGAAAGTAGGTTGAAATTAAACCCCTAAAATTTTGCAAAATCGATGATATCTTGGTCACACACAAGTTTATCCATGTGTTTTTTCTC
The DNA here is from genome assembly GCF_001406875.1 of Solanum pennellii. Lineage (NCBI taxonomy): Eukaryota > Viridiplantae > Streptophyta > Magnoliopsida > Solanales > Solanaceae > Solanum > Solanum pennellii. The sequence continues at coordinate 4,890,206 of NC_028648.1, forward strand.
CAAATCCATTTGCACAACAATTCCAGTCTCACATTCAGTATCATATAACCACAAAACTTGATTATGTCTTGACCCAAAATGCATTAAACTAGGTTTTCCCCAACCAAAATCTGTTTTTTGTATGGGGAACCTAGATAAACTTGAGCTCGTAAAATTCATAACTTCATCGTCTCCTCCCCATTCTAATCCAGAGTAACTATCCTTGTATAAGTCGATAACCAAAGAAATTATTTCATCTGGAGTAGCTTTGACGCATTTATTGTTAATCACTTTAACAGACTCTTTTATGAGTTTTACAATCTGATGCAACGACTCAATCTTTGTTTCATCATCGTGTTCAAATTTTATAGGAACTTCAATAATAAGATTCCCAAAAGAGTCTGTAATTTCAGGAAAATCTGCTACCTTACCGCGCAAGTTAAGTGGAAATGACATTACAGAACGTTTCAAATTTGAACTATTTGTGGAACGGATAAGTGACCTCCATAAAAGTGCTGTAATCATCTCAACTCGAGAAGGTTTAAAACCTAAACTTTCACTTATTGAATCAAATTTCTCTCTGAGCCTCGATATTGCATCTTTCTCAAAAACAAACTTTCTGGCAATTAACTTAGAGTCTTTACGTTTGCCTTCATCAACCGGAGGCTCAAGAAGGGTTGATAAATCGTGTTTGTAAGGGAAAAGAGTAGCTAAATTGAAATTCATGAAGTTGATTTCGTTAGAAGGAGTACCAAATTTGCACACTTTGGTCCATTCATAAAGGATTTTGAATGTGGTGCATCCATCCATAACAGGATGTGCAATGCTAATAGCTAGGGCTAGACCACCACATTCAAATGTTGTGACTTGCACAACCATAAGTGGCGTGACGAATAAATTAGAGTCATCAACATCCATAGTACCTTGAGGCCAAAATGACAAGGCTAGATCAAGGTCTTTTTTTGTGTGTTGAAGTAAATCATCAAGGGTACAATTGACCTTTGCTTTGATATAAGTAACACCTTGATCAAGACAAAGAATTAATGATTCATCATCTTCAGCAAATCGACCAGCTAAAGGGTAAATATGTGATAAAATCCTCGATAAGGATTCTTCAAGCTCTTCATGTTTCGAGTTATTCTTACAATGAGGATAGAAAAGAACAAGAGGTAAGTGTGCTACATCCGCAACTTGATCAAAGAAAGATAACTTGTGATATTTAAGGTGTTTTGGTGTTGGTAATGATGGTTTAATGAGGGTTTTGGACAAAATATTTACTTGCATTGAGTCTTTCATGGTTAAATGTACTCAAAACTTAGCTTGTCAATGAAATGAACAAGTAGTGTATATATATATAAGTGAGGAGTTGATAACAAGAAAATAAATTTCACTAGTTGTGAGTACACTCTAATATTTATGTACCACATAAAATTGAGATTTTTTTAGAAATAATTTATATATTACAATAATTAATAATTTAAAAAAAAAAAAGAACTATAATTGTCTTTTCATATGTGTTATTTGTACTTTGACAGACTTATGTATTTGTCAATAAGCCAATCAAAACAACGTTTTAGTTACTCTCACTATTTCAGTATGTGTTTTAATTTGATAGAATATTATTTATTAAGAAAGTAAATAAGATTTTTAAAATCTCATAATTTTAAATTAGAAATATGTAAAATGTATATTAAAACAAGAATGAAATGAACAAGTGTATAAGTAGGGACTTCCAAGTAGCCCAGTTTTTTGAGCTTGAGACTTTCATGTGGGAGGTCTTAAGTTCGAAATTCCTTGCCAGTGAAAGCAAGAGTTTGCCTTCTGAGTCGAGCTAGTCGCACCAGGCTTGTTTAGTGCGGATTACCTCTCCTATATGATTTGCGAGTTCTTGCATAGGAGCGAGAGTTTTACCTGTGTGCACCCAAAAAATAGCGACTGCGAGTTTCACTTGTCATAAAAAATAAGTAGGAACTCGTGGAAAATGAAGTTGAGATGTGAAAGGAGGTGTTCCGGACTTGAAAAGTGTGTGTGTATATATATATATATATGTGTGTGTGTGTGTGTGTGTGTTTTCGCATTTTGCAATCCAATTTTATCATAATCTTTTTATACATTTTTATAACTTTTAGTACTCTTTACGTAATTTACAAATATATAAATTAATTTTTAAAAAATTAAATATTTTATGCGCAAATTTTTAAAAGTACGCTATATAAATTGAGCAGATGGAATAAAATATTACTCCCACCTAATAAAGAACTAAAACTTTTAAAACTTAAAAAATATAATACTATTTTTGGATAACTCTAAATTATTTTAAGAGAAAAGACATACACCACTGAAGTTGTTTCGAATTTTTAAAAAGATACCTTAACTTTGCGGACATCCTATTACCCCCTTAAACAATTTTAAAGTGTTGTAAATACCCCATTTTTTGACCATTCTCACTTGCAAAAAAAGAAGTTCAATCACGCAACAATTATAATCCGCCACGTATTAATTTTTATTTTTATTTTTCTTATTTTATCAACTTCATTTTCTTTTTCTTTTTCTCTTTCTTTCTTCTTTCTTTATTTTTTTTTCTTCTTCCTCTTCTTCATTACCCACTTCTCTTTCTTCATTCTCTTTCTTCTTCTTCTTCTTTCTAACCAAATTCTCCAAGTACTGCCATTTTTGTCAATTCACTTTTCATTAGTCAACGGAAATCTGAACTTGATATTACTAGTTTGAATTTTTTTTGAGATGTTTCAATTTAATGAGTTATTTTCTGTTAAAGCATCTATTATAAATAGTTTTTGTGATTCTATTTGTCAATAATATTTTTTTCCCAAACTCTAATTCATATTATTAAAGCATCATTGAGGAAGATGATGAGGTAAATTGTGTTAATGATATTTGATCTGCCATTAATTAAGTTTAATACATTTGAGGCAATTGTAATCCAATTTGAGAAAGATGATGAGGTAAATAATTAATAAAGAAAATGATTGAAATGTGGCACTTTTCAATTGATTTTTGACAGCAAAAATGGACCTTACGCGCGCGTCATGTGCGTGTTCACAAACATGGCGAGAAAATAAATCAAAATGGTCCTTTTACAAAGATATTCAATACTTTTGTGGGGGTAATAAAATATCCGCAAAATTAAGGTGTCTTTTTAAAAATTCAAAACAATTTCACTGATGCTTTTATGTCTTTTCTCTTATTTTAAACTATAATTTCAAAAAAATCTTTCATTTTTTAAAATATCGTGTCAAGTGGGAATATTTCACAATAATATGGAGGAAATAATATATTTTTTCCCACATGATAAATGTTTTCTTCTTTTATCTTAGCTGTTCAATCACGGACTTTACATACCAACTACAGCTAGCAATGTTGACCCTAATAAATGAAGAGGAAAAAGACATAATAATTTTTTTAGATAATAGATTTTATAAGAAAAATTATTTGAATGAATATCTCTTAATCAAATAATTATTAATTTAAGCAATACTTTTTTTTTTATCATTTATAGCAATACGTAATAATATTATGACAAATATGTGATATGTATTAAAAGTGAATTATGTATGTAATGTATATATTTATAATTGTTTTAAAATACATTATGCTTGTTCACTAAGAAAATAATTGAATATATTAAAATATATGATAAATGTATTATCCATTAAAAAACTTGTTTATATGTGTTTTATAAATTATTCTGTGATACGTGTTGATACAAATGTATTAAAAATAGGTAGAAAAAAATCTTATTACTATAAATATTAAATATTTTCTTAAAATAATATATTATGGTAGTACAAGCCTGCACCACAAGAAGATAATATTCCAAAAATTAGAGCTTTTTGCACACAAAGCCTGCATGTGGAAATTCGAGTACTCTCGGAAATTAATCGATATCACGTAAATTAGGAGAGAGAAAAAATATTATAAAAATATCATAAATTAATAATAATTTTATAATAATTTAAAATATCCTTAAAAAAGAAAATCACTATCTTTCCAAATTCTATGTATGCTATCAGTCTGTGTTGACACGAACTTATATATGTCTAGTTCTAAAACAGTAATATGAACCAAATATAATTAGTAGTAAGTTAATTGCATGTGTACGGATTTTTTTTTACAAATATTGTTGCTATACGAGTAGAGGGTTAGGTGTACCAACCAATAATTTCATTAAATATGGATAAGGTAATATTATTCAATCAGTCTCAATTTATATGATATTTTTACTTTTTGAGAGTCAGATAGTGTAAGTGTGAGCGAAAATTCGTATAAGATTTTTTTTTCCTTTTTGGAATGAATAAACTACATAAAAAGTATTATAAGTCACAATAAGAGTGTGTTTGGTATGAAGGAAAACATTTTCTGGAAAATGATTTCCAATTTTCTCATGTTTGGTTGCAACAAAAGTTTTGGAAAATATTTTCCAAATTAACTTATTTTCCTCAAAATTAAGGAAAATGACTTTCCTTCAAAAATTAAGAAAAATTTTTCCAAAACTCTCATCTAATTTCAAATTACATTTTTTTTGGATTAAAACATCAATTTTAAAAATATATTTTCAATTTCAAAATTTTATTTTTTCACCCGATCCCTGATCCCCCACCCACCAC
>NC_028648.1:4894952-4907262 GCF_001406875.1 Solanum pennellii
GTCCTCCCTGTCCCCTCCCCCACCCCCCACCAACACCCCAAATAAAAAATATTTTTAAAAAATATTTTCAATTTCATGAATTATTTTCTACTCTAGTAAAAATAAAAGATGTCTCTCAAAAACATTTTTCATTCATAAATCAAACACAAAAAGTCATTTCCGGAAAATATTTTCTACTCACCAACCAAACATGAGAAAATAAGTCCAAAATCTACTTGTTTTCCAGGAAAACATTTTCTAGGAAAACATTTTCCATGAAAAACATTTTCCTTCGTACCAAACACACCCTAACTGATAATTCAAAATGTTTTTAAAAAATCTATGAAAAATAGATTTGTTTGAATTATGAAATAGGCATAAAATAAGACGGATGGAGTAATATTTTTTTTAATCAAACTAAAATTTGATCAATAAAAATTGTAGATTTTGAAAATAATTTTATGATAATATATTACATTTTTATTATGAATTTTTCTGCTTATTTTAGAAAATTGTATAAAAAAATTGAGACAATTTAAATAATTATCATGATTTATAAATTTATAATCAAAGATATGATTTTAAATTTTAATTTACGTGTCGAACCAAACTTCCTAATTCATATAATTTTTTCTCACATTTCAAGCTAGGTTCAATAACATTTATCATGTAAACAAAAGAAAGAGACCAATTTCTCTCTCACTTCAACTTGGTAAAAAAAAGACATAATTTTAATGGACAAAAAAATAGAAAGATTTGTGATCATTCATTTTCAAATCCAACAATATCTCTAGAAAAATAATCAAAATAAAAGAGTTCAAGCTAAAATATTCTTACTAAATATTTATTTGGATAAATTTAAGTGAAAATTTATATTAAAATTATATTATAAATATATTAAAAATAATTAAGTGAAAAAAAAATTATTACTATAAATAATAAATATTTTCTTGCTATAATATATTTATTGTAAGCTTCCTTTAATTCTAAAATTATTATAATTGTAATGGTGAGATGATTAGATTTTTATGTATAGTAAAATAGTTAATTATCTCAATTCATAAGATAAATTTGATATATAACCTTATATAATTGATCTAATTTTGAGTTCTATATAAATTAAACAATAAATAAATAATTAGCATCTACACTCCCCCCCCCCAAAGGAGCCCGTAACCATTTTTTCATCTCTTTTCTTTTTTAATTTACACTTAAGAGAGAAAAAAACAAACTAATCACGTCATCGACATATATATATTGACATAATTAGTTCAATAATAAATAATTTAATTAAATAATTAGGTATGTTACATTTGTTTTTTATGCATTGTTGAAATCAAATAAAGAACAAAAATAACATCAAATCAGTCGGAATACATGTTTTTCATGTGTACTGATTTTTTTATTAAAATATTCTTGCTATACGATTAAAAGGTTGTTAGGTGTACCAACCGTTAAATTATTAATATCGCAAGGTACTAATATTATTATTTTATTTTTTTAAAGTCAAACAGTTGAAGTGTAATTAGAAATTTCGATATAAAATTTTTATTTTTTTAAATAAAATTTATGTATTTGTAAACTACTAGAAAGTGCTAGTATACAATGATTGATAAAATAAAATGTTTAAAAAAATTATAAAAAATTTTACTATCAATGATAGATTTATTTGAATCTAAAAATTTAAAAGTATATAAAATAAAACGAAAAGAGTAATATTTAATTATATTTTTTATCAAACAAAAGAAGACCAATTTCTCCTCTCTTTAAATTTTTGTCATAAAAAGACATGATTTTAACAGACAAAAAAGAGAAAGATTTGTGATCAGTCATTTTCAAATCCTACAATATCTCTAGAAAAATAATATATATATATACAAATAGTCATAAAAGTGTAGCGGCACAAAACACATTATTATGCATTTAATGGGATACTATTAATTATATTTAATTTCGATAAGTTATATACATATGTTAATTAAAAAAAAATTCAAAATTAAGGTGATTAACAATGGATTAAACACAATCTAGCAGTAATACAAATCACAATACAGTGACAGAGGGTAGAATAAAGTAAATACTAAATAATGTGATCTATTTGATAATTAGTGACATAACATACATAGATTAATCACAGGTGCAAAAACATGGAACTAAAATATATTAATCTAATCTTGCAAATATTCCTGTCATATGTCTTTAATTATATTACTATATTTTTTAGTGGATTGGGTCTTTAATAATAATTATGTATACATGCAAATCATGCATACACTGGCAGAGATCTTGATGTCTTCTTTCCGTTGATTTTTTATTATATTATGTCCTTACATAAAAATATTAAAATATTAAAGCAACAGTATTAACTTTGTTATACAATACACTAGAGTTTGGAGTCTAAAAGATAAAAAAAATTAATAAAAATTTCAAAAGAGTACATTAAAAAAATTTCTAACAAAAAGAGTAAAATCGCTATTGACGTAGCGATTTATTTAATATCGTTAACAGATGAAAATTACTGCTCTATGAGCGATTTTATCCATTTTTTTTGAAAATCGCTATCCCTGCAGCGTTTTTGCAATTTTTTTTTTAAAAAAAGTTTAAAATCCCTAAACTATTCGAAAAGGTCTAGATATACCCTCCGTTTAAAGTTTGGTTCACTCATACCCTCGCCGTCCAACTTTTGGTCCAAATATGCCCTTATGGGCGTTAGTTGCCATGTTGGACATATCCAACTCATTTTTCATTTCTTTAAATGCCACATGGAATTGTCATGTCATTTTGACCTTACCACATAACATTTATATGAAAATGGAAGATATTCGGACTCATAAACACCTAATCCGACCCATAAGTCAGCTCCTTTTAAATTCACTATCCGACCCATTTTTAACAATTTTGTTTAATTTTTGTTTTTGCGTAAATCCCGAAAATGAGTAATTGATTAATAAAAAATAGGAAAAATATGAAAAAAAATATAACGCCAAAAATTCACAAATAAATATAGTAACCTTAAATCTAACATTTCAATTTTTTTTAATTTTTTATTTTTCGATAAATCTCGAAAATGAGTAATTGATTAATAAAAAATATGAAAAGTATGAAAAAAATATAAATTAACGCCAAAAGTTTCCAAATAAATATAACAAAATTTCAATCTACAATTTTTTAAAATTTTTTGTATTTTTCGGCAAATCCCGAAAATTAGTAATTAATGAAAAGGGAAAAATATGAAAACAAAATAAAAAAATTTACGTCAAAATTCACAAAAAATTCAATAATTTCAACAATTTTTTTTATTATATATTTTTTTTTCATATTTTCCTATTTTTTATTTGTGAATTTTTATATTTTTTCATATTTTTTGTTAATAAACTCATTTTTGGGATTTGTCGAAAAAATTAAAAATTAAAAAAATGTTGAAATTGTTGAATTAAGGTTACTGTATTTATTTTTTAATTTTTGGCGTTAATTTTATATTTTTTTCATACTTTTTATTAATCAATTACTCATTTCAGGATTTATCGAAAAAAATATTTTTTTTTAAAAAAAGTGTTTAAATTGAATTTAAGGTTACTATAATTATTTGTGAATTTTTGGCGTTAATTTTATACTTTTTTCATATTTTCCTATTTTTTTATTAATCAATTACTCATTTTCGGAATTTATCGAAAAAATAAAAATTAAACAAAATTGTTGAAAATTGGTCGGATAATTTATTCAAAAGGGGGTTGATTTATGGGTCGGATTAGGTGTTTATGAGTCCGAATATCTTTCCATTTTCATATAAATGTTATGTGGTAAGGTCAAAATGACATGACAATTCCATGTGGCATTTAAAGAAATGAAAAATGAGTTGGATATGTCCAACATGGCAACTAACGCCCATAAGGGCATATTTGGACCAAAAGTTGGATGGCGAGAGCATCAGTGAACCAAACTTTAAACTGAGGGTATATCTAGACCTTTTCGAATAGTTTAGAGGCATATTTGACCCTTTTCCCTAAAAAAAAAAACTGGCAGAATTTTTTTTTGGAAATCGCGATTTAAGTGAATTGGATTTTTTTTTTTAAAAAAAAAGAAAAGATGAAGGCTGCAATTTTAGTGGGTTGGAAATTATTTTTTTAAGACATCGCTGCCAAGGCAGCGATTTAAGAGGATTTTTTTTTTAATATTTTAACATTTTTGAAATTGTAAATCGCTGCCTTGGCATCGATTTTTGTGATTCTTTTTTTAATTTTGTCAATACTTTTTAATTTTTATTTTTATTTTATAAATATTCAAGACTATTACTATTTTAAATTGTATTATACTTTTTATATTCCATCCAATTTATAAAATAAAATAAAAATTTAAAAAGTATTGACAAAAAAAAAGTTCACAACGCTGCCAAGGTAGCGGCTTATTTTTAAAAAAAAAAAAATTCTAACTCAATATAATCGCTGCCTTGACATCGATTTCCAAAAAAAAGTTCTAACCATTTTTTTAAAAAAGAAATTAAGAAAGATTTCTTTATTAAAAACGCTGCCATAACAACAATTTTAAACTTTCTTTTTTAAAAAAAATTGCATCAACGCTGCAGGGGTAGCGATTTTTTACAAAAAATTGATCTGTTAACGGGCATTAAAATAAATCGCTATGTCAGTAACAAATTTACCCTTTTGGTTAGAAAAACTTTTGATGTACCCTTTTGGAATTTTTATCAATTTTTTGTTGTATAACTTACATAAATACCATAGTGTAAAACCTAAATTACCTTCTATCCCTATTATTTTTATAATTACATAAATTCCATATTTTTTAGACATTTCAGATACATAATTAAGGATCCGAATATATTATTGTTGATACATTATGTATCAATCTGTTGCACTTATTAAGGAACAAAAAGCTGTAAAATCAATTTAAAATCTCATAGTATCCATTTGTTCCACTAATTAAGGGGAAAAACTGAAAATTAAATTAAGATTCCACAAATATGTTATTCCATTCAAAATTATTATCAAGAATTCAAAATCCTATAGTGTAACAACCCAAAAAAATCAAAAAATTAAATTTCTTCTTCTTGTTCATCATTCTCTCTGTTTCATAAAAAATATGTCAAAATTTTGAAAAGCGGGATGAGTTATGAAGGATTGTATGGAATTGTTGTTGGACAAACGATTTCTTTTGTAAATCTTCAAGTTCATCGAATATCTTTTCGATTTTGATTCAAGATTATCGAAAATTTTGAGATTCTAAATTCTTCTCCAGTCATTTGAAGATCCTTTCCATTTTGATTCAAAATTGACGAAAATTTTGAATTTCAATATTATTCTCCTAGTTCATTGAAGATTTTTTCAATTTTGATTAAAAATTATCAAAATTTTCGAGAAGATACATCATGAAGATCCTTTCAATTTAAATTGATAAGTGTTGTATTTCTACTAGGTACACTAAATAAGAAAGTGTTGCCCATAAAATTTTAGGTTTGAGATTAATACATTATTATTTGGCAATTGTTATGTTACAGATACATTTAGTATAAATTCAAATTTACGTATCATAACAAAAAAATTAGTGCATGATATATTATTATTTATGTATGTTCTTTTGTTTGAGATCATGAAGATCCTTTCGATTGAATTAATAAATATTATATTTTTACTAGATACATTAAATAAGTAAGTGTTGCCCAAGAGATTTTAAGTTTGAGATCGATAGATTATTGTTTGGTAATTGTTATGTATAAGATATATCTAGTATAAATTTTAATTTACGTATCATAACTAAAAAAATAGTTTTTGATACATTATTATTTATGTCTGTTATTTTATTTGAGAAATACAACACTTTAAATTTTTTTTAAAAATACATTATAGTAATTGTTTGAGATCGATACATTATTGTTTGGTAATTGTTATGTATCAGATACATTTAGTATAAATTTGAATTTACGTATCATAACTAAAATAAGCGCTGATACATTAATCGTTAAGTAAGATACATTACATTTTATACATGATACATTAATCTGATGCGTGAGATACATTAATCTGATGCGCTGATACATTAATTTAATGCGCAAAAATGAGGGATTTTGAAAATTTGTAAAACAATAGATTTAAAGCTCGAGCATGTGTCCTTCCTCGATTTCTTCGCTCACAAATGTATCACGAATATAATTTGATATTGTGTACGGAAACATATTCTTCTAAATTTGAATAACCGTAGAAGATACATAGCAACACTTGATACATGATAAAATGATACATTTGGTAGAGACTACTTCTTTTCATTTCATAATGTAGTTTCACCAGCAAAAGAGGATCTCCTAAAACTGATTTTTTTTGCAGGAAACAATATGAATACATCATATCTTATACCTTTCCCTTATGCATATTGTGAAGGTGAAAATGGAGGAGAATCCGGTAATTCTTTGGAAAAAATAATAAAGCGAAAACTTGAGTTGTTTTGAAAAAAATTGTGGAGAGATATTACTGAAAATAGAGAGAATTAAATCTGAAAATTAAAAAATGAAGGAAGTAAAGATTGAGGGAGTGAAAATAGGAAGATATAGAGTCAGTAAAAATAGGAAGAGGTTGAGGGAGTGAAATAAGGAGTAAAAATAGAAAGAAAAATGTATATAACTTTATGTATCTGGAACAATGGGTTTGAAAGGAAAAAGAGGGATTTTAGAAATATTTTAAATGACAGGGAATAATAGAAATTATGGAAAATAAAGATGTGTATATAGATAATTTATCCTCTTTTTTTTTTGCCATTTAGGCTCCGGACTCCAATAGACTACAACTTCCATTCCATATGATATTACTGAATAAATACCGTATTGAACCAAAGTTTGATTTACCGATTATCGAACTTTAAAAAGTTCGATAATTGATTTTTAACTATCAATTATTGAATTACCAAACTCGAAATTTGGAAATATCGAACCGAATACCAAAAGCAAACCCTAACTTTAGGGGTAAAATGAAAAGTTAAATTTCTACCAAGTATAAAAATGTATATCATTATTTTTTTTAGCACATAGAAAGTAATATATTCCCTTCTATAAGTAACATGTCTTAAAGTTTACTAGGTGAAAAAACTCAACGACCTCATCTTCCTTCATTAACAAATCTTTTTCATGTATACGATTGACCTTCATTTGCTAGAAAATCTACATATTTTTTCGTCCCCTTCCTTCCGTTGCAAATACAAAAGGCGATGAGAGTGCATCGTCGTTGGAATGTCATATGTAAAACTTCAAGGACCATGGTCTTGATCTTCCATTTCTTCAAGTATAACATACTTGGTAGCTGCATTTCCTAATGCTGATCCACTTTCATCTTCACTTGTGTTACCTTTGTTATGTATTTTGTCATACCTGAGTAACGAAAATGAAGAATTACGACTTCAATACATGTCATTAAACCATGCTAAAGTCCCATTTTCGACTAAAAATGGCTCAATATCAACAATTTGATTGAACTACTATAGCTTAAGTAAACATATAGTCGTTTTGATTAAGGACTACTGAAGTGCTAGGAACAGTTTAAACACTCCAACTTTGAAAACGCACATCCAGACACATCAACTCGTCTCCACAATGTCAGTTGAACACTCCAACTTACAAAAGGATCAACATATATAGACACCTCTAAAATTTATGTGTCATGTCAATGTCAGGTGTCCAGGAGACCTAATGGGTACGAGTTGAGGGGTCTAGATGCGTACTCTTAAAGTTTAGGTGTCTACTAACTGAAGATCATAAACAGAATACACACATATTGTGTTCAGTAATCTAATTTTAATGTGAGTGCTGAACAAGACGTTACGAGATAACTTCTTGCTAGAACATGAAGGATTCAGTTACTTACTTGTACCAGTTAAACAAACTGACACCAAACATTATCGTCATGAGACCAAGCCCTTTCATCCAGGTAAAGTCATCGTGAAAATAAAATACAGCAACCTGAACAGGGCAGCAAATTACACGATTACAAGCTATTTCACAAATTGTAGAAAACACGCATGGACTCCAAATGCATAGAATTGAATTGACACGATACGTAAATAGACATTTTAACTTGGCCCCCACTGGTAGTTGTACAACCCAACGTTCATTATGACCATCTAAACACTTCAAAGGTTGAACCTACAATGTTTATACAACGTACCAAGATAGTGACTGCCTCCTTTACAACTCCCGCTATTGTCACTGTTACTGCACTTGTGATAGACACAAGAATATATTCCGTCAACACCTGCAGTAAACAAATGGTAAGCATGAAGAAGTTATCGAACTAAGCCTCTTAGAAGGCTTCATTTTCTCCGGAAAAAGAAGAGGAGAAAAACAAAACAACCACGATGAGATGGGAAATCAACAAATTGAACTGATACCAGTGCTTAGACGCATATATACATACCATAAAGAAAGCCAAAGTTCCGCCAAAAAGCATCAACAAACAACTTCTAGCTATATGCCATGACGTATCAAAGTAATTGGTGTGTCTGAATTCGTGCCACGGATCAAACATAAGGGACAACACAGCAGTTGAAAGAGTCATTACTGGAGTAACATAGCTCATTAGTGTGAGTGGATTTTTTAAACCTGCAACAACCAAAGCATGTATTTCATTACACGATTTATTCACAAACTACGAACGGGAAATGCTTCATGCATAAAACTACCCTTTTAAAAGAAGATCAGATTTGACGTAATCTATGTAGTAGTGCAGTCGCTGCTGCTTCGACTGCTAATAAAAATGATGATGATAATAAGAGTTGTTCAAAGTCCTTACCATAGGCTTCTTTCTTTATGACAGTTTTATGTTCAGCACAACCAGGTGGATATGGGAAAACAAACAGAAAAATACACAAAGTAAGCAAACATACTATTGACAAAACAATGGAACGAGAAATCAATGATAACAATGCGACGAGTTTCACAAAATCCAACCTGCAGAAGAATCTGAGTCATAGTCCATCGAAACCCAGACATAACTGCAGCAAGCATAACAAACACAAATCCCCAAAACTCAAATTCTGTCTCCTTTGCAACTGCATTATCAGAAAAATAAAGTCAAGACTTATCTATCAAACGGATGTAAATTAACAAACGACACAAATATCCACAAGCTAACGTTCCATTTCTTTAACATAGTATCAGAGTCAGAACTCAAACCGATCTCTATTTGTTCAACTTCTATCTCATTTTCCATGGTTCTGTCAACTTGTTGTATTGAGAGTTAACGATGATCACAAGATTAGAAACGAGAAAATATTGTACGATGAAGTAAATATTTCATCCGGTGCACAAGTGAAGGTTATGGATTTGATTTACGAATAACAGATGAAGATGAAAATTGTGAATACTTCTGCATATAAGAGAGCATAAAATACGAAAAAGAAAACCAAATGCTAAGAAGTATGGAACATACCTGTTAATAGTATCCCAACAGAAATGACCAAGATGATCCCCAGCAGCTTTACACTTGGAGACTCCAACCTTACACAAATAATTGAGGCCATATATTCAGCTTAGATATCAGCCCCGTCAAACGTATCGTATTCATCAAACATAGTTGTTTCAAAGACATTTTCAGGTTTTCAGTCCATAGCGAATCAACAATCACATTCTATTAAGTCCTCATATGGAAAAAAAAGTCGCATTTACAAATAATATTGTTGGATGTACATCAATTACAAAGGATCAAGTAGAAATACGAGTCCTCTGGCCCTGCTACCCCCATTTTAAAAAGCACAATAAAACGTTAGAGCTCAGTGATTAAAAGTAGTACCTGAAAGCAAATGCGAAGAATAGGAGAAAGATAGGAGATGCAGATTTACACTGCAATGACATAAATTGCATTGTATCAGAATACGGAAGGAGAAGATAAAGTAAGAAATCTGTTATTCTAATCGATAGTAGACGATTATTTGAGTGGCCCTTGAAGGCTTTGACAATCACACTTACTTTAGTGGCAGAGAGTTGTGACTGCTAAAATTTCAAGGCACGTAAATGCAAATACTAGAGCCCTCGACAAATGTTAGGGTCGTGAGTTTAACAAGTATGCTTTCTCAAAGCTCGATTTTTGAAGAAAAATTTGCAGTCTATCAGTATTGACACAAACTGTATGATCGAAAACATGTTAAGGAGAAAGAGTTACACACCATAGTGGCAAATGTGACTGAGATGAAAACAAGGGATGCATTGCTGAGGTTCACATCCATTGCTGTTGTAAGAGCTGTCGGTACAACTGTAGAAGGCGAAGGCCGTCTTTAGTATTAGTTGTTAAGAAGTGAACATAACAATTAACAGGATAATATTGAAAGCCAGTATTCATAGACGACATTAAGATATCGTGGAAAAAAAGTCCTGCATTACACTTATTATATGTCTTGAACTCATGAAGAACTAAAAAATTGAACTTCAAGCAGCTGTACTAACTTGAACAAAAATTGAGATTCTTATACGTAACACGGTAAAAGGAACTGCCTCTACATAAAAGTTCATTTGAAACCGTTGTCGATATATCAGTAATAATAAGTTAATAAGTGTAACATGTGGCTTAACTACATCACATGTTATAGCTAATTGAAGATGTAAACTCATAAGACGCACATATATTCAAGCTCTTTAATAAGCCTTACTCTCGTCTTTGTACCTTAGAAGTGCATAAACACATGTTTCGTGCTCCATAATATCATATGCCTTTCAAATGCTTATAGCTTTCTACTCAATCGTAACCAAAGAAAAAAGGAAACTATAAGTCATAATGTTACCTTTCAACAAATAGTCTCTCCAAGACATCATCACTGTAGGTTGAAATCGTTGATGCCAAAACCCGGTAATGACCTTGGACAAAACAGCTTGCATCGCAAAGTGCACAGTATTCATCAGTAAAGGCGCAGGGAACTTCCCTAGTTTATCCCCAAGAAGACTTTTATTGTACCTATTCCCCATGTCAACACATAAGAAGAGCAAAAACATCCTTTATGCTTCGATAAGCAACAACAACAACGATTACGTCTCAGTCTAAAACAAGCTGAGATCGTCTATATCTGACCAAGTTGCCCACTTAAATTCACCTCAGGACAACATTTTACGAAATAAACATAAACATAGAAGTTCTCTATATTTCCTACTGGCATAAGAATCTCTAATATATAGGACGAAATGACGCCTAAAAAAGCATAGGACGTGAAGTAAACGTATAAGCATAACTACAACATTTCTAAAGCTTCAATACAGAAAAACAACAACAATAACTACTACGTCTCAGTCCTCATTGGTCAAGTCCCCCATCTCAATTCATCTAAGGCCAACACATTAAGAACACATCAGTGAAAAAAGGGCAAAACGCGATGAAATTCAATACTTACAATGTCAAGAACAAGCTAACACAATACCATACAAGTATAAAGAAAAATGTCTTCAACACATCGATTTCAGCAACACCATTCTTTGAAACTAGCTGTGGTGAGTCATGGTAATCGGAGAAAGCTGAGCGATCATCATCATCATCATCATCATCATCATCATCACTACTATGATCACCACATTCAATATCATCATCGATAGATCCTCGATGACTTGATGAACCATTCTCCACGTCAAACGGAACATACCTATCTTCTCCACTACCAAAATCACCACCACCACCACTACCCCTCATCCTATGCTTAAAGTTACTACTACTACTAATACTATGTTGATTAGTGTCAGTACCAATAGACACATTGATTTCTTTTCCCTTTGAACATTCGAAATCGAAATCATCTCCATTATGTCTATTGACTAATTGAGATGAATGAAGAGTGCCATGTTCATCAAACCAACCAGAAAATGAAGGGTCTCTATGACAACTTGAAGATAAATTATCTTTGCTCCATAATTTGTCACTTTTACTACTTTCTTCAATATTTTCTTTACTTAAATCACTTTCTACCATCTCATTTGTTTTAAAAACAGAGTCATAAAAAACAGGGGATTCTTGAAAATTGTGAAATTTGTAAAAAATGTATAAAAGGGGTTGTGTTAAACAATTTTAGATGTGTAAAAATCGAAAGTTTTTTTTTTTTTTAATTCCCTTTGGATTTGCAGAATCTGAAAAAAGAAAAGAAGTTTAATTGATCCAAGAAAAAAGGGAAAAGAAAAGGAGAAGATTAATAGGGATCAAACATGATGCATAAATGCAATTAAGCAAAAGATTAAGAATAATGATTAAAGATTAAGGATAAAAACATGCAAAGATGATCAGAATCAGAAAGTGAAAGATTATGATTTGATCCGTTAATTTCCGTTAGTAGATGAGAGGGGGTGGGGTAGGGGTAGGGGGTAAGG
>NC_028648.1:4907784-4926532 GCF_001406875.1 Solanum pennellii
GGTAGGGTAGGGGGTAAGGGTAGGGGTGGGGGAAAGAGTAATTTCACCTTCTACCTTTTTTTTTTAATTAATAGTGATCTAGAAATGAAATAATTCGACATTATTTATAGGGCGTTTGATCATGAAATAGTAATTTCAAAAATAACAATTATTATTTTTATAGTGAAAAATAATTTGAAGCTATGTTCGGCTATAAATATATAATAAATATCGAAGTTATATTTGAATTGATTTGAATAATTTGGAGTTAAAAAAAAAAAAAGAAGGTGAAAATAACTTTACAAAATTTTAAGATCGAAGTTATTTTCTAAAGTTCATAATTAATGGTCAAACACAAGGGCGGACCTATCCATACCTAAGGGGTGTCAACTGGCACCCTTTTACCGATAAATAACGTTATATTGGTTTAATAAATACATACACAAGTATTAATATAAATTAAAAATTTAATTAATTAGTTAAGGTGTTTGTAAAAATTCTTTCAAAGTACTAACTTTATGATTAAATTTTTTATTTTACAATCATATCCTGAGTCTGTTGCTAATTAAACACCCTTATAGTCTATGCTGGATATATGTAAGCATGTTATATGATGATAAATTTCTTTACTAGAATCATATATATGTTGCATGTTATATGATATTATTTATTTTCCAAGAGAATAAGATAGTTTGAGATTTATAAATTAATTGTGTAAAAAATATTTATACAATTAAGTAATTTTATTAGTTAATTATAAATAATTTTCTTGATTAGTATGAATTGATAATTTGACAAAAATAATAGTTATGGTGTTATTAGATGTTGAAATTAATTTTTAAGTGTAAAAATATACTTATAGTGTCATTATATGTACAACTTAATTTCTATTTGAAAATTCATTGATTCTAATTTTTGTATTTTATAATAACACATCGTTTATAGCCATTTTGACATGTATTTAAAATTATATATGCTGAAGTTATTTTTATTTTATTCAAAGATCAACTCAATTAAATACTATATCATATAAAATAAGATAAATTAATCAAAATAGCACTAATATTGAAAGGCACAAAATCAATCAAAAAAGTCGTTCGTAATCCAACAGTTTAAAATAAAAATCAACGAATTTGATTTAAGACTTCTATTTTATTTATTTATATTAAGATTAATTTTTAAATAAAAATATTTAAATTATCGACCTTGATGGTAATGCACAAGAAAACCCTCTCAGGTCACACGTTTATTCAATCATTTTTTTTTCCTATATAAAAAAAGACAACTCAAATATAGAAACTTTCTATTTTCTTTTTTCTTAAAAAAAGGAAAACTCAATTATAGTAAAAAATGAATCGCGCGAATACTCAATATAATTTAGCAAGACTCTTTTTTGTAAGGATGAAGATTTCTACACCAATTTTTGGCGTGTGTAACAATTTATAATACTATTTCTTCATAAATAAACAAAATTACGTAAGCTGAAATTTTTTCTTCATAAATAAATAAAAATACGTAATCTAATACTATTTCTTCGTTAAAAAAAAAAGAAATTAAAGTACATAAAATTAATACTCCCTCTGTCCTTATTTACTTGTCCATATTTCCTCTCTTAGATGTCCCTATTTACTTGTCCATTTTGACAAATAAAAAAAAAGGACAAAATTTTTTTTCCTATTATACCCTCATTTATACTTTTTGAAAATTTTTAAATTTTAATTCAATTCTTTTTGAAACCATATTTAATAAGGGTAAAATTGTAACTTCACTATGTTAATTATTATCATCTTATTATGTGTGTGTCTTTTCTAAAGTGGACAACTAAATAGGAACAGAGGAAGTACTTCTCTTCATAAATAAAAAAAAAACTGATAAAATCTATACAGTTCTTCCTATTTTAAATTAGACGAACTATTTTGATCTGCCTCTTCTTTGATCCGAAACTCCCAGCAAATCCTTGACTCATCGTAGAAATTATTTCAAGGGCCAAATACTCTCCACAAGACTTAGGTAAATTTGAGCCCCATCTCGAATATGTAAACTTTGTGCATAAATTCTATTTTTTGCAACTATTCTCCATTCTTTCTTTTCATCGTCATATAAGAACAATGGTGGATTCTTAGTCTCTGGAATTGACAATATATCTCCTTTTGGATTGGTGGTTGATAAAAAACTAAGAGATCGAGTTATATTTTTATATTCTAATGGTAACTCAATTATATGTTTCACCCATGGCTCAATTTCACTAGTACCATTAAGAATATATAAAGCAATTTTCCCAAAATCAAAATATACATGACCTAAAATTGCAACTTGTCCCTTTGTTTCTACTAATATTGGAGTAAAATCACACCACCTTAATGGCCATTCTTTTGTAGGGAATGGAATCCTTCTAATAAATTTTTCATGTCTAACACTGAATGCAATTACGTTACGTACGCAATTATTTATGAAATAAATAACTCCGTCTATGCAAACACTATTCTCAAACATGGGGCGAAAATTGATCCAACCATTAATTTCTCTCCACGATTTATCTATCCCAATGGTGAAAATCGAATACATCACCTTACCACTTTCAAAGATTATTTCTTCCTTAAATACTTTATGTGTTTTGGTGGTAGGATCAAAACCAATGGCGTAAATCGTCCTGCTGTAATGTTGTTGACGAGGAAGAAAGATGTGTTGTTTTATAAAAGGATTGCAAATAGCAATATCTCCATGATTGTTCCATAGACAAACTAGGCCATTGGTTGATTGCATGTATTTAAGATTTCGAAAACATGATTGATCTAAGTATTCAAGGGGACAAGTAGATAGGTCTTCATCAGTTTTTGATAATCTATAATATTCCATTCTTAGACGATTTATGAAGAATTCAGTCATGTAACTTTTTTGATGTGATTCAATGAATGAAGGATCTGATATAAGGGAGTTAAAGGATTTAGAAACGCACTTAAACTTCATTAGAGACTTAGCAGGAAGTTTTTTCAGAATTTCACCGATGAGTTTGTCTGGGAGACATGCGAATATATAGTTGCACTCTTCCATGAATATTTGATTGTGATTTGATGATAGTAAGTGAAAAATAACCTAAAGAATGATATATATAAGGACTAGTTTTAAGTTTTAAGTTTAAAAGTTACTATAATTAGGTACACTCCGTATCATTGTAGGACTAGGACACACTAAAAGTTTATTAAGTTATTTTTAGAAACGGAGAAATGAAACGTCATCCGAATACATCTGCTTTTGAGTATGTGAGAATCTAGACAAGTTTAATCCTCATGGAGAAGAAAAAAAAATACTATCATTTATTTTTCTTATAATAAATATAAGTGAACCTTGAAGGAAGCCTTAGGCCCCTGAACCAGCCAATCGTCGTTTGGTGGCGTTGGAGACGGAGACGTGACCGAGCTTGTCTGCTTCGGAATGTGGTGATCGTTCTTTGAGAGGCATATAGTGACGCATCCATACACCAGTATACACCTGAAAGGCGGAAGTTTTTAAGACTATCGACTTAGCTCAGGGATATAAGTAGACTCCAGTAAAGTAACCAAAACATTTTTGTGTCCCTAAAAACTCATTAGGTTCTATGTTCAGATGCAGACACAGTCGGGCACGAGCACAAGGGAAGACCCGAAAATTTGAAGATTTTGGATTAGCACAACCAAGTACTAAGGAGTTTACCATAAAATGTAATTTGAACAAAATCTAGTTACACCGAGATTGACAGTGATTATACCTGTGCGGGTCTCATAATCTTGGTATCAGGATCATCAAGGGACTCTTTCCAATGAGACAAGTAACCGGCCATCCGAGGAATTGCAAACAAGACAGGAAAGAATTCTGTTGGAAATCCCATTGCCCTAATTCATAAAAAAATAATTATTCATTAGAGTTATCATTCTTGATAATGAAAAGATTCATTTTAGTTTTTATGCTTACCTGTAAATTAAACCAGAGTAGAAATCAACGTTTGGATACAGCTTCCGTTTTACAAAGTACTCATCTGAGAGTGCAGCTTTTTCCAGAGCAACAGCAACCTGAACGTAGTATGAAGGAATGTGAGAACCATATTGGATCATTGAGCGGAAGTAGTCCATATCCCATCATTACATTCATGCGAGGATTTATAGTTGAATAGATCTAACCAGCATGCCAGATACAGTAAATCTGGGTGGTGGCATCAAATGCGCTATGACTGTGTTACCTACCACAATACTTGTAGCCTATCTCATCTTCTGTGAAGGCATTTTTCTCAATTATGACATAAATTTCATATTTCAGAGAAATGAGATTCTACCACCTATTCCACATATTAACTAGTGCTTACAGGCACACTCGATGCCATTGTAGGATAGAGATGTACTCAATACCCAATGTGCTTGAATCTCCGACATTAAAAAAATAAAGGAGATGGTCCAGTTAAATCAACAGTGGAGAACCCCAGAGAAATAATTTTAGCTACCTTAGAAGATCTGATTTTTGTTAATTTTAAAATTGCTGGAAAAGGAAGAACAAAGACTTCATATGGATGCATAAATAGTAGGGAAGGAAGCTTGATGGCTTTCTGAACAACAAAGAAAAAGTGATGCTGCTTTCAAATAACCGAGGAATCAAGAAGAAACGATTTTACTGGGCTTGTTTAAAGGTAACCACAGAAGAACGTACTGGGAGAAGGTTTATTACTGTTGTAATTGTGATTTAGCTTAAACAACTGATATTCAGTTTATCAGCTTTTTATGAAACTGAATTTAAACAACATCTGAGGGTATAACCTTATTGGAGACCAAGCCCAACCATCAAGTATGCAGTGCACATATTGTATTTTAAGCATAAATGCAACAAACTGAGAGTAGTTAGCTTTCTTAAACTTGTTTCTTCTGGCCGTACTGCTGAAATAATTGCGCTTATTTGCAAAACGAATTGACATTCTATTCAAAATAGAAAAAACTTTTCCAATTTCCACAAAAAGCTTTTCAGTCAAACACCATTAGAGAAAATTCAGTTATTGCAGAACACTTCCGGAATTCCTTTCAACGTTTAAATCAAAAACTATTTTCTAGTGGTATTTGGTTGAGAGAAAAATAGACTTTGTTTCCTAAACCTTTGCATAACCTAGAAAAGATTTTCCAGAAAAAAAAAAGTTTCAACTGTTCTTGAAACAAACTCCACTATATTAGTTTTAGAACCAATTTTAATGTTTTAGGTTCTTCTGAAATTCAAGAAAATATGGAAGTCCATGAGGATAGCTTAAACATTCATGCTAAATATCCTGTTTCTTCTAGAATGCTGGACAAAATTATTTAAATGGAACGTATCTTTTGGGAACACTAGATGGACCAAGAAAAATACAATCCTTTTAGCAGCAGAGACACCTTACCTCAATTAAAGGATCGCGACCCACAATAGAAAATACTTCATCGGCCAGCGTCTTGATGACTTTTGCTCTGGGATCATAGTTTTTGTAGACACGGTGCCCAAAACCAGACATCTTTCGTTTCCTGAAGAATTAGAGGTACAAGGAACTCAAATGGTCAAAAATGAATTAGATAATCCTGGACTTTACAATAATAATTATCAGAAAATAAGCACCTGTTCTTGACACCCTCAAGGAACTCTGGAATATTTTCAACACTTCCAATCTCACTGAGCATCTTCAGCACAGCCTGTAAACCATGTACATCATTATCAAGCATAATATAACACCAGACAATGTTATCTGAGAGACATAAACATAGAGAGCTCATAAAAGATGAAGCTCCTCTATATACTCATTACTTGCTATAGCAACATTTTACCTCATTGGCACCCCCATGGAGAGGGCCATACAAAGCTCCCACAGCTCCTGCTATTGCTGTGTATACATCAACCCCACTGCACACAACCATTGGTGTATAAGTCAAAGTAAATCTTAGTGCTATTGTCTGTGCAACAAAGATGGCTACCTTGAAGCAAGATGACGTGCCGCAGCTGTAGAGCAATTCATCTCATGTTCTGCATGTAATATGAAAAGAATATCGAGCACACGAGCAAGTCGGGGATTGGGTTTGTAAGACCTATTACCTCTGCAAGTTTAAGTAAAAAAGCTTTTCATTTGCTGGGTATGAAGAATTGAAGCTGAATGTGATGCAAATGTAACAAGATTCAAAATAGTGCACAGAAATGTTGATTTTTATGATAAGCCACAGTATATACAACGATGCCACGGCTAATTAGAACCAGGATCGCTACCTCTATCCTTTTTAGGGATCACTCAGAACTTCACATACAAAATAAAGCAAAGTAGAGAAATAGAACATACAATGAATCTAGCATGTACAAGAAGTTCTCCGCATATGAGAGATTGTTGGATGGAAGGACAGGTGGCCTGCCAGCCATTCTTAAGTAAGCAGCTGTAGCAATTGTAGGTGCCTGCAAATACAAAAAATAAATGCTTATTACCACTGGATACCATTACATTCATTTAGACAACGATCACAAAGCCCATACATCAAAGTGATATCATAGTTCAAAACTCTTAGAAGGTTTTAGGCAATCAAAAGAAAAGTTTGAATAAAAGGAAAATAACCTTGCCAAGGATCCGAACTATTTGTTTATCTCTCACTTGTTTAGACTTGTATATATCCTGCCCCTGAGTGAACAAATATACAAATGATCAGAATCATGAAAAATATAATGTTACAATCCAAAAGCTTGATGGCGAATAACCATTAAAGTCGGTCAAACAAGGGGAGAACACTGAACAAGAGTTATCATTGCTCTACTTCGGAAGGCGAATCAATTTATTCTCTCTCGACCCTCAGCTGAGAATCTTGGCCACTTAATGAACCAAATACAGAGTTCAGAAAGGGCCTTTAACAATATTTCTTTGACATGGACTAGTGAGAAGGACAAGAGGAGCAATTTATGTTGTACTCCAGGAAAGACTTCTTTAACTTATAAAAGAAGCTAAGCAGTGATCCAAAGAGGGGAAGGGGGCCAGGAAAGATATATAACTGTTCAACTTTGTGTAAGAGATACTTGTCCTTCCCCATAGAGATTGCCCTTAAGATTTTCATCTGAACTATTTAACTTATTCAACTTGAGCTATGTGCGTACAAATAGTTTATTTTCCATTTGCAGAATGAAATAAGAAAAAAGAGTTAGGATATGTTCCCAGATTCTAACAGCCATGAAGTGAGCAACACTAGTAGCTCTAACAGATGCCCACCCTCTTGCCAACTACAAAGGACCTTTAGGTAGGGACAACAGAGAGCAATCTAAACTACAGTATGGAATTTGAACAGAAAAGAGGGTTTAGTCGAATGACTGCACCCATATCCCTCAAAAGAAAACCATGGACAAGAAATAAAACACACTTCTTCAGAAAATATATGAAAACAAAACTGTTTAATTTTTTAAACATTTCAAGGTGGCAATGATATTGTTTCATTGAAATCTTTATTCCACTTTCAGTGCATAATTAGAAGCTAACTTTCAGGTTATAATTCACATTATTTTCAGATCTCGGAGAGAAACCTAGACAAATCTACAGAATCATCACTGAAAACCTACACTGAACTCTCTAAAAATTTAGAAGCTAGTAGTCTTATCGGTGGTAAGACAATGATAAAGCAGTATCCCTTAATTGGAAAAGAGAAGCTACGTTAATTTCAGGGAATCAAAATGAGATCAGGGGGCATCTGAAGCAATGATATATAGGTAAAACAAAGGAACTTTGACTACAGAAGATATCTCTCAAACCGTTCCTCATGTGATGCATCCTAGCAAAAAGAGAGAGAAGTACAGAAGTTGGAAAAATTGAAAATGTTGCTTACTCTCAGAGCTGGATTTGCATCAGGATGAAAAACGGAAAGAGCACTCATTGCACTGACAAGAACCCCCATTGGATGAGCATCATGTGGCATTGACTGTATGATATCCTGCAATACAAAATTTCAATTGTTCAGAAATTAAAGCAG
This sequence comes from Solanum pennellii, assembly GCF_001406875.1. NCBI lineage: Eukaryota > Viridiplantae > Streptophyta > Magnoliopsida > Solanales > Solanaceae > Solanum > Solanum pennellii. The sequence continues at coordinate 4,915,731 of NC_028648.1, forward strand.
GAACTCAACACTCAACCACATAAACTACAAAAAAGGATTGAACAATTGTTTAAACGACAGCGTACAGCCTTAAATGACCATAATTAGACAACTGGCATCACTATATACAAAGAAGCATCCTCCCCTTGCACTATCATTATCCTTCTACTAGTGAAGTGCGTTATCACTTAAAGCTAAGAGGATCACTGCAGTTACTTGGAAAATTTTGTCTGGGTAATACTATGGAGTGTTCTTAAAGTTGTGTCCAAAATAATGGATTCTTGTTATCAGGGAACTTTCCTTATATTATGAGGGCTAAACTGTATTATACTCCTATATGAGGATCTTTCATGTATATTATTTGCAACCAATAATACAAACTTCTTTTCTCTTCTCTCTTTTTATATGGCATCAGCATCTCCTCCGTGTTGGTAAAGATTGCAGCAGTTACTACCTACAGGGAAAAGGCTTCCTTATTCTCATTGTGTACTGTTCTGTCTTCTCAGACCAATTTGGCAATGTGGTGAGCAACCAAACATTTATGAAATGCCAATGGTGTTACAGAGGTTTCATAATATGCCAAGACCATGAACTTCTTGAGAGAGGAGAACAAGTGCAGACAATGCCGAATAAGTAAAGAGACACCATAAGTTCAGCATTTAAGTAAAATTCAAAGCTTTTCATCTTTCCTAAATCATGGGAAGCATTAGCGAGTGACGAATCTGAATAAAAACTAACTGAAGCTTTCTTAAAAAACTAAAATATGAGCTCACCAAGAGTCCTTGTGGAACTGCTGAATGTTGTGACACTGTGAACTCCCAGTCTGCTAACTGATTCTCAGATGGTAAATTACCATACACTGAAATTTCAATAAACACAAATGAAAATTTTAACCAGCAAAGAAGTTAGATGTATGGAGCAACATAGTTTTCCATTTCATTCTCCTTTTTTTGGTTGGAGGGGTGGGGGGAGGGACATTAACTTTCTCAGCATTAATAAAAGAAAGGAGTTTTCAATTATTTTACTGCCTTCCATTCCAATATGATCTTAATTATATTCAAATGTTACAGGTTTGAGTAAAAATCTATTGTGCTTATTTGTCATATAATATCAGAAAACACCTTTTGACAAATTTCCGAGATGGTATACTCCACATAGAAATCACTCTAGACACACACCATAAAGATGAATCTGCCAGCAAAGTAGAAATTTAAATATATACAAAATTATCATTAGAAACACTTACACAAAAGATATGCCACTTCCAAGAAGGAACTTCCCTCGGCCAGCTCTTCAATAGGGTAGCCTCGATATCTAAGGATACCGGCATCACCATCAATATAACATATTGATGACCTAACAGGTGCCGTGTTGAGATAGCCTGGATCATAAAGCTTAAGACCCTTATCATTCTGTCCTGTTGTTATCTGCAAAACAAATACCAAAAATTAACAAACATTTTCAGGAAAAGATACAAAGCAACATACAAGCATAACAAATTACTCTCTCTGTTCCTTTTTAGTTGTCATAGTTTCCGCTTTGAGAGTCAACCAATATGAACTTTGACTAAAGATATATTTGTTCATATTATTGATATGGACAAGATTGCAATTTGTAGTACTTTTCATATACTTTTTTGAATAAGTAAACTTTTATTCTAAAATATGATATTAATGTAATAAATTAGTCAAATTGACACTTGAAAAACGCAACATGACAACTAAAAAGGAATGGAGGGAGTAGCATAGATCATTAAACAACCACAAATAACATCCACTGAGTAACTGTGCTCGAATTTCGAAGATTACAACAAGAAAAACTCCCTTCTCTACCTCGCAACTCGCTCGCAATTAGTCTACAGGATCCCCACTCCTAAAACAATTACATACTATTCTATTGTGCATATGCCTCTAGGCAGAGATAGATACATCATAAAGCCATTCCCTCGCATTCTAGAAAAATAATCTAAAGACGTATATGTGTATTAAACTATACACGCACCGGTTTAAAAGTTTAGATCTGTCTCAACCTATAGGTATACAATTTCACTACCAATGAAAAGCATAACCGAGTTTGAATTTTTTTTAAAAAAAAACACGAAATATTTTACTTGAGCTAGCACAGTCAATAGTATTAGCTATAGAAATCATAAACGGAGATCAAAATTCAAATGGAAGAAAAGCACATCCGGAGATTCAGAATTTAATGATTTACCTTCTTCAAGTCGTTGGCTTTGATAGTGCCATCCTCAGAAACCTGAACCGGATACTTCTTACCGGTCCGTTCATCGATGATCGTCAACGCACCTTTTAGATTCCGCGGAGGTTCGACGCCGGAAACGGCGGAAACACCGGAAGTTTCTAGAATTTTAAAGGTTGTTAAATCGGAAACGTTGAGTGATGCTGCGAGATGAGCTGAAAGCACCGCTAATCTCCCTCGAGCAACTGATGAAGAATTTCCGTTCTCCATTAAAATGCTTCTTAGAATTTTTAAATTTTTTTTTCAATGTTTGATCTTAGAAAATAGAAATGAATTTGATTTTGTGTTTCGTTGTTTATTTATATTTGTGTGAATTTATTGATCTTTGTTTTCTGCAAATTCAACATTGATTAGTAATTTGTGGTGAATTACTGGGAAAATGGTCCGATCTGACTTCTTCTCTTTTTTGCAAACGTGGCAGGGGTATTTAATTATGTTTATCCAAATATTTATTTTAATTTATACACAAAATAATCGAGTAAATAGAAATTTTAATCAATTTTTTATCATGTTTAAAAAATTTAAAATAACATTACACAATTAGTTAAAAAATATTAAGAAACTCTTATCAAATTAACTTTGAATTCACGAGAATAGAAATACATTTAATTAAATTTAAGTGTTTTGTTAATGTAGTTTAGCTTCTTTAATGTCATATACAACGTGTTAATCTGACCAATTAATTCCTTAATCTGCTCATTATTTATTAATTTTTTTGTTTTGGGAAAATTTTGGCACACGATTTAATTTAGTGAACCATAATAGAATAGTATTAAAAATGTTTTTTGTGCTTGGAGTATTATTTATATATATTTCTTTTTTTATATATAAGAAAGGAAATTCACAATCACTATTTTTTTGGAATATATTAGGTAAAATTTTTGTTTTTATACAATAGTTTGTAAACTACATGTGAGAGGTAACTTGCACTAAAACTCGACCTAGAAGGTAAATTCTTTATTTTCGCTTGGAAGAGATTTCAAACTTGAGACATTCAATATGAAATTATATTTATTCGTACATATAGGAAAAAATAAATTGAAAATTTTGATCTAAAATGAATGAGATCTTTGAATGATTATAGATTATTTTAAGTACAAATTAAATAATAAAATATCACGTAAAATGAAACGAGGAATAATTTCATAAGTAGTGACGTAACGCAGCGATTATCTTGGGATGCACAAATAATAAACGTTTCGTGGATATCATATCCTACTCTCTTATTGGGTGGGAAAAAAGATTAAATATTTATCGTCTTGTACTAATTTCTCGCACGTTTCCCAAGAGGTTGTTAACGACATTATCGCCAAATAAAAGAAGAGATTTTTTTTTTAATTTTTTTTTTAGCTTTTATCTTGACTCCTTTTTTGTTTCTTTTTTAGCTATTTCTAGTGGAACCTTTTGAGGCCCAATTATCCTTTTCTTTTGGGATATTTGTACGGAATAACAAATTAATAATTTAAAATAAATGGAGCAGTTATTGTTTGATTTATTTGTGTCTTATAGCAAATGTTTGTTAGTCACCTCTCTCCCTAAACTCTCGCTCGCCACTCTCTCTCTGCTCGCCTCTCTCGCTTTATAGAACAGAAGTGTATAAATTGTGATTCTGTTTGTATAAAGCGAGAGAAAATTGTATATACACATACAAAAACATATATTTTCGTGTTATACACTTAATTATACAATATACAAACATTTTACTTCGATTCAATTATATACAAATGCAAATTTTAAACAGATATTGCAGCGAAAATAGGCCAGCAAATTGTACAATTGAGGCGAAATACAATTTTCTATCACTTCATACAACAGAAGTGTATAAATTGTGTTTCTGTTTTGTATAAAGCGAGAGAAAATTGTATGTACACATGCAAAAACATATATATTCTTCCTATATACTTATAATTAAACAATATACAAATATTTTACTTCGATTTAATTGTATACAAATGCAAATTTTATATAAATATTGCAGCAAAATAGGTCAGCGAATTATACAATTGCAGCAAAATAGGCCAGTGAATTATACAGTTGCGGCGAAATAGGCCAGCGAATCATACAATTGTATATGTATAGCGAACTATACATTTATATGTTTGTTATGGAGCACGATTATGCAAATTTTGATATAGCATACAAATATGATTTTTTTTGTTTCCTATATGTGAAAGTTATCCTTTTTTTGGTTTCTTTTTGTGCTATTTCTAGTGGACCTTTTGAGAACCAAGTATCCTTTTTTGTTTATTTTTGCTAAAAATTAAATGACATATATATATATATATATATATATATATATATATATATAACTGTTATGAAAAATTAGTAATAAATAGCCCATAAATAAATAGTATCTCATAGACCAAAAAAAAGAGCACAAATTAGCCCATATTAACCGACGGCATAGTATTAGTTTTTTTGTTTTTTAATTTTTCTTGTGAAACTAACCACCACACACTATTCAATTTTTATTTAACATAATTAGACATATAAATTTATGTTATCCACTACAGTGGATACATTTTCAAAAATTATATATTTTATGTATCCAATCATTTATAATAGGTAAACAATTAACTAAATTATCTTTTATCACATGATTGAATTTTTATCATGTGGATAAACAATCATGTATACAATGCATTCAAGTATACATGTTTGGTGTATTCATTCACTAAAAATGTAAATATTGAATCGAATATTCTTTTATTACTTGAATGATTCTTTTATTATTTGAATGAACAATCGTGTATACAAAAATTTATGTATGCATACATGTGTATTCATTCACTAAAAATTTGTATAGATTGCAGTGTGTAAATGAGGATTATACTTGAAAATTAAAATGTTCAGTATTACACAAGTAAAAAATATTCAATGTTAGACGATTTATCACTTTCTATAATCTTTCTCCTTCTAGCAACCTCAACTGGAATAACACTTTTCTGAATTTTTTTTATCAACAGCACCAACCGATTCATATTGTTTACCTTTAAAATTATCCTTACTATGAATCGGATACTGCGAAGAACTTGCATGACTAAAAGTTGAAGTTATTGGTGGAGATTCAACAAAATCAGAATCATAATCTCTTTTTTTAGGAATAGTTTTTGAAATTTTTTTCTTAACCATGACAATTGATACCCACAATTAATTACAATCTCCTTAATTTTCGGTCAAATATAAAAACTTTCTACTTGAAAAAATTAAAAACCAAGAAAAAAGTTAACTACAATATAAAAAGCGAAAACATACAAATCTTCTAGAGAAGATATAACATCAACTTTTAACACTTTCGTATAAAAGGATTGAACAAGAATGATCTAAATGTTTACATTATCAATAAATATTCACCAATCAAAGAAAACATGTATATGAGAAAAGAGGAGAAAAAAAAGGGGAACAAAGTCCTACTTCCCTTTCAAATTGCTACATGTTGTCACTAGTTTTAAAAAATAATTAATTTAAAACTAAATTACTTCTTATATATTAACGTGGGCGGGCCAAAATATGTCAATTAATTTTTAAAAAGGAAAAATTACATAAATTAATACATTTTAAAAAATAATTACTGATTTTAGCGATACTTTTTGTTTATTACCATTTATAGCAATGCTTTGTTAAATCTGTTATATGTATTAAAAGTGAATTATGTATGCAATATATATGAATTATATTTGTTTTTTGAAATATATCATGTTTGTTTGGTAAAAAATTGTCACATTGTATTATAAGTGTATTAAAATGTGTGATAAATGTATTATTCATCATTAAAATTTGTATTATATGTGAATAATAAATTGTTCTTTGTAATATGTATTAAACTTGTATTATAAATGAATTAAAAGTGATCAAGTGAGGTAAAAATATTATTGCTATAAATGGTAAATATTTTTTTATTATAGTATATTTATGTAAGTTTCCCTTTTAAAAATCTTTTTGTTATAAAAATAAAAAGAGGCTATATGTTGCTAATTAATTAAAAGAGAGTACATGTTGCGCCGTTTACATCTTACGTTTTTCTTATTTTCAATGTCACTGTTTATTTATAAAAATCTTTAAAGTCCATTAGTTCTTTAATATATTTGATCTGCATATTAATATATTCGAGTCAATATTTAATGTATCCGAGCTACATATTATGTATTCGATTTATTTTATAATGTATCGGAGCTAGTTTTTAATGTATCCAAACTACATATTATGTATCCAGTTTATATTATAATGTATCTGAGTTACTCTTTAATGTATCCGACCTACATATTAATGTATTCAATTTGTGTTACTTTTAAGAAATTAATGTAATTACAAACTAAAGAGGGATAGATTGTAATTTCATATTGAAACAATGTGATTCCTAAAATTTATCCTTCTTTTGGTGTTATTTCTAGTGAACCTTTTGAGGCCCAAGTAACCAATTCTCACCGTTTATTATTATTTGTTCAGTATATTAGAAAAGGTACATAATATTAATTTTCTTTAATGTGAGTTTTAATTATTATAAATCTTATTAGAATTTAGATTTCGGATATATGTATTATGTGCGTTTGGATACATATATTTCAAAAATATGAGGTTATAATTATGTGTAATTTATTGCGGATACATTATATCCTAATGTATTCTCATGTATTTGACTCTCTAACTCGTCTTTCTCCTATCTTCCTTGCTTCTTTCTCTATGTATTTGTATTTTAGAATGTATTTGAAATAAATCTGATATTCATATACATGTATCTTATGTGATTTACAAGTATATGAGAGCAAAACTACATGTATCTAGATGTATCTAATTTACTATATATAATGAAGTTATTAATTAGTGAAACAATATGTAATTATTTCAAACTTTAAAGAGAAATAATAGTGAGTCCACACCCCTCATCGTTTTGAAGAATTTGATCAACATAGTTGTAGATATGCCAAAGTAACTCTTTCATATTATATTTGATATTATAACATGGAAAATAGAAGGTGGCATTCACACATAATAACCTACATAAACCTCTTAATATTGTAACATAGAAAAGCATAGAGAGGAAAAATAAACATTACTAATATTCAATCCACACACGATAAACATATACTATACATATGAAATCATGCATAGCGCGAGAAACTGATGAAAAGTGACGATTTTGAAAAGGGATTAACGGACTTGTGTGCTCAAGCTCTACCCTCGTTAGCTAACTTGAATAGATGTGCCTGAGCTGCTGCTGCTGACTTGTCTGAAGTAAGTGCTGAAACAAAACTATCCCTGACTTGTTTGGTAGTGTAGGTGAAACTTTTGCTAACCATGGAGTTCAATAATGAAGCTGTTCCTTCTCTGTACAGATCCCCGTATGCATCGGTACGAGAGTTTGAAAGTGCTTGAAGCAAGTTCATGTTTGAACCAAATCCTGGAACACTAGCCACACCAAATGAATTTCCTACCGTTCCCAACCAGCCAAATAAACCCCATATAAGCGTCGGGTGAGTCCTCCAGTAACTGCAATTTATAACATGTATAATTAGTATATGAATAACTTGTTTCTTTGGAATGCTTTTATATAGGTTAATTTTTTATTTCACTTACTTGCATGTAAAAGGTGGCGAGTTGGGGTCAATTGGGAAAACACCTGGAGCACTTGGAGTTCCGGGGTCAATGATAGGGGTAGGTGGTGTTTCAATGGTAGGTGTAGACGGGGTAGTAGGTGTAGGGGAAGGATAGTAACCACCACCCCCCGGAGTGCTTGGCGTGCCAGGGTCAACGGTAGGAGTTGGTGGTGTTTCAATAGTAGGTGTAGAAGGGGTACTAGGTGTAGGTGTAGGCGAAGGATAGTAACCACCGCCACCTGGAGTGCTTGGCGTGCCAGGGTCAATGGTAGGAGTAGGTGGTGTTTCAATAGTAGGTGTAGAAGGGGTACTAGGTGTAGGTGTAGGTGTAGGCGAAGGATAGTAACCACCACCCCCCGGAGTGCTTGGAGTTCCAGGATCAACGGTAGGAGTTGGTGGTGTTTCAATAGTAGGCGTAGAGGGGGTGGATGGTGTACTAGGTGTAGGAGTAGTAGGAGTAGGGGAAGGATAGTATCCACCACCTCCTGGAGTGCTTGGAGTACCGGGGTCAGGAGTTGGTGTACTAGGAGGGGTTCCACCTCCACCATGATGAGTTGGTGGAGACGGAGAATAACTACCTCCTCCATGCCCTCCTGATGGAGGGGATGGGGTAGGGTTATGATGATGGTGATGTTTATGCCCTCCACTAGGGGCCGGGGTACCACAATTCCCACCAGGTGATTTTCCTCCATGACCACCTTCTCCTGAACCATGAGACGGAGGTGTATGTGAACCTGAACCTGAACCTGAACCTGTCAATCATAAAATATACTACGAATATCAAAATGCTATATTTTATATATATACACTAACAATAACGTAAACAAGTTTATAACTTGTTAAATTATAGCAAGTAAACGTCGTCATTTGCATGTTACAACAATTGTATGTATAAAATTTTACCTGAACTAGGAGGATTTCCGGTACTCGGATCAGGAGAGTAATATGTCTTTTGTTCTTCAAAAGAAGCTCTAGCCATAACAGGAATGACCAAATTATGTATGAGCAATGCAGCCCACAAAATTAGAGATATTTGCTTGTAATTCCCCATTTTTGTTTGCTTCCAAATTAAAGAGACAACTACTAAGAGTGAAGTGACAAAAGAAAGGAGTTAGATGCATGTTATAAAGGGATAGTGAACACACACACACACAGAGAAAAGTAAATATGAGCAGATGAAAGAGTATGTGGTTAGTTGTGTATACTGCAGGTGCATTTAAGGTCTCATTTAAATCTTATACTATAGTGCTGTAAGCCTGTAATTATATATGGAGAAAAGTCTTTACATAACTCTTTAAAGTTCAAAATATTTTCCATGCTTTGATCACTTGTGGAATTGATGAAAGTTAACTTAGCTAGAAACTACTCTTTGTATACATTGCATGTTGTATTGAATATTTATTACTCCCTCCGTTTCAAAAAGATTGACCTAGTTTGACTTGGAACGGAGTTTAAAAAAAGAAAGAAGACTTTTTAATCTTGTGGTTCAAAATTAAAATTATGTCAAATGTACCAAAATGCCTTTTAATCTTATGATCTTAAACATGCCACGCGGAAAATTAAAGTTAAACTGTTGCCAAAAAAAGAAAAGGGACATTCTTTTTTAAACAAACTAAAAGGAAATAGGAACATTCTTTTTGAAGCGGAGGTAGTGTATATATCGGTGATGTTTTTTTGCCCCATGTTAGACATACTACTTATGTGTGTGATCCTACTAAGACCTTTTAATGTGACATAATTTAGGGTGCCCATGTTAGACACACTACATATGTGTGTGACTAGTAAAACCTTGTAATGTGACACAATTTAGGGTTTAGTTAGTTTAAGTTGCTTCGATTTTTTATTTTTGGTGTTGCATTAGTTTCGACACAATATGAGTGTAGGTGTAGAATTTGTACCGAGTTGTCAAGCAATTTTGGATATTTTTATCCAAAATCAATAGAGAAATTCGGGGCAAATAAAAAAATTTGTTATAAAAAATAGAAGCTAAGGTGAAATTAGAAAAAAAAATAGAGCACTATATATATATAGGTAGAAAACTCTGTCAGACCTATATGTTGTAAATATTTCACTTAATATCACATAAATCAGACATATAATTAACTCTACTTCAAAAAATCACATATACATAAAGTTAAGTTCATTCTAACACTTACACTCTCTCACTGAATAACCCACAAAATTCAAATTCTAATCCTTTTAAGTTATGATACGCAAATATAATGTAATCGAGCTTCATTTGTTCAAAAAGTATCAATTATATATACTACTTATATATTTATTCTATTTATTCAATTTTTTGATGAAAATTTTAGTTCCGATACTATTGTCTGTCTATAAAATGGTGGAAATGGCCAAAGAAGGACACGATATTAGCATGCATGATCATCATATTATAGTATTATTACTTTGTCAATTATCTATTACACATGATCACAAATAAAAGTTTGTTCTTACAAATTCAGTGCCACTTAATTCCACCCTTAATGTGCTTTATTTCTTGGGAAAATTAAGTTGTATAGATTTATCAAAATATAATAGTAAGAGTCAATAAATATATTTATTTTTTGTATTTTATATTCTTTTTATTCATTACATTTGTCAGTATTGATTTGGTATATTTCTTATAGAATAATTAAAAAAATGATATTTTATTGTATTACTCTTTAAATATAATAAGTTCAATGCTTTTAAAAAGTGACTATATTTAGGGTGTGTTTGGTACGGAGGAAAATGTTTACCATGGAAAATGTTTTCCTGGAAAACAAGTAGATTTTGGACTTATTTTCTCATTTTGGTTAATGAGTAGAAAATATTTTCCGAAAATGATTTTAGTGTTTGATTTATGAATGAAAAAATATTTTTGAGAGACATCTTTTATTTTTACTAGAGTAAAAAACAATTTATGAAATTGAAAATATTTTTTTAAAAACAAAATTACTATTTTATGGGGTGGGGGCATGGGGGAAG
>NC_028648.1:4927249-4955434 GCF_001406875.1 Solanum pennellii
GGTGGTGGTGGGGGTGGGGAGAGTTTAAAATGTTTTGAAAAATGTTTTCCTTAATTTTTTAAAGGAAGTCATTTTCCTTAATTTTGAGGAAAATGAGTTGATTTGGAAAACATTTTCCAAAACTTTTGTCCCAACCAAACATGAGAAAATTGGAAAACATTTTCTACCAAACACACTCTTAGTAATAAAAGTGAATTAGCAACAAAATGACAAAACAATCTTTTAAATTTTTCAAACCGAACAAGTAAAATCGGATATTTGCAATATAAGAGTTATTAATAGTACATAGTAAGCATAATGAAAAATAGAATTACCTTTAGTACACGAAATCAAATATTGGATAAAAATAATTTCAACCTAACTAATACTCCCTCCGTCCAGAAATGTTTGTTATATTGCGATTATCGAAAGTCAATTTGATTAATTTTTAAAGGTAAATTAGATCACATTAATTTAATATTTTAAATAAAAAAAATTAGATATTCTAAAACTATATGAAAAGTACTATAAATTGCATCTTTTTTGCATATTAATATGATGAAAAAATGCATCTTAAAATGTTAGTCAAATTTTTTATAGTTTAACTCTAAAAATATAAATCATGACAAAAAAATACCGGACGGAGGGAGTACATTCTTATGATTTGTCTAATATTGCACTTAAGAGCTTAATTCTTTTTTTAATTATGATGAATTTAAGGTTGTTAGGTTAATGATGTTTAAAGCTGTCCTTGTACTGCTACCGACAGTCAATGTAGTACCATATTTCAATGTTAATGAATGCTCTACTCTGCAATATATATATATATATATAAAGTATTTTTTATTAATATATATATATATATAAATTTAAATTTATATTCAAAGAAAAAATGCTTTTTATTAAAAATTATTTTATATTTGAAATATAAATTTAAGATTTTTAATTAAGAAAAAAAATAATTACGTGATGGCCCTGCCAGATCTCAGCTTGGTGAAAAAGCACATTGTGAATTACGGTAGGTAGGAAATAAGACAATAAACTATTGTCCCTTTCTTGTGATATTTTATTTTTATTTTTTCTATTTAACGATATTTAAATGACTTATAATAACTATAGCGACATAATAAAATTATTTATTTTGGTGAGTTGTGTATGCACTTCAACTACTAATAATAAAACTCATATCTGAATTTATCATTATTTATATATTAAAACAAAACACATTTTGAAATAAACTAAATTACTTATAATTGTCTTTTTTTATCTAAACTATCACCATCTACTAAATTAGATAGATTTAATACATAAATAGTGATAGATTCATAGTTTAGATAGGAAAAAAAAAACTGATAACTGAAATGTGAAACTTTAAGAAAAAGAACGATAATTCAAATATATTTTTTTATTGTATCTCCTCTATTTATAATTTCTTAAATGAGTGTGTCCAAAAATGGATCTAAAGAGTTGCTTTGGACTTTGGAGTTCATCTGATAAAAAATTGTACGATATATATATATATATAAAATATTTTTTATTAATATGCATTTATATCGATTTTAAATCTCCTGAACATACGAATAAAAAGACTGATTAACTTAGTAGTTTAAGAGTTTTCAAATTCAAATTTTTAATATTATACTTTTATTTTCTAATCCGTTAATGAAAACGTATTCATTATTAGACCTATCAAATCAAATATGAACAAATAAATATGCACGAATTAATAATAAATATAACTCTGTTCTGCTTGACTATTTGGCTTTCTGAATCAGCAGAAAAAAGTGTGGTTTCCCTACTTCCATCACTGGTCCCTGGTAGTTGGAATTATATATATACCAGCTAGGTTTATTTTATTTATTTTATAAAAATTATCTTTATATATATTTAATATTTTCTTCAATTCACCATTAGTGAGTCTTATTAATGTTTTGTTGCCTTTGGCTAGGAGCCTTCTATTTTGGTGTCCAACTCTCTGAAAATAAAGTTTAATTTGAATGTGTTAAATATATAGCTAGCGCTTTTTGAATCAGAATTAAACTTACTCGTCAAAAACATAGTTTAGTTATTATTCTTCTATCAACTTCATATATTGACTACTGCGGCGCAACTCGAAATAATTGAAATATATTGACTATTATTTTTCGTTCAATTTCTTATTCGACAGAAATTATAATAATTAGGCTTCAATGTTAGTATCAAATAACAAGAAAGAACTTTAAAAAAAAAAACTTCGATATTGAATTGACTAAATATTGTTTCCTCTTGACAATAGATATGTGAAGACTAACTCAACATCATTGTATATATTTTAGTATAAAAAGAGTGATAGTTTTACGAGATAAATGAAATAATAAAGAGTTGACATACAATCTTTTGGAAAGGTGATATTCTTTTTTTTCTTTTTAAGCAATTACTTATATTGGGACATTTGAAAAGTTAGAAAAATATCATGTGTGAACTGACCTTATTAAGTTTTTAATTCTGATATTCTAATTAATTTCATGTTTAATGATACGTCCTTATATAAATTGACATAACATATTCAAAAGAACATGGTGTTTAAAGAGCACATATATATATATATTAAGGTACATTGTTCAAATTAAAATCTATTTAATATGATACGGAGGGGATACTTATTATTAATATGAGTAAAATTTAAATGGTGACACAAAAAGATTCTGTTACTGTAAATAATTAAAAAAAAAAAAGAAGAAGAGAGAGAGACCATAATTAATATAAGGAGGTCCCATATTCTATTGGCATAATTATTTATAAAAAAACAAGAGGTAGGTTTGTATTAATGATTTATATTGACCCTCCCATCATTATTGTGGAAAGCCTAACCTTTCTTCTTTGAACATATGTCAATTTGTTATTTGTGCCACCCATTTTGGTGAAAATTTTAATATTTCAATGACTTAGGTTACAAGGTGAGATGACCTTAGATAAGAAGTATGATTGAGATGGTTTGGCTATGTTAAGAGAAGATATGTAGCAAGAGATGTGCGAGATGTTGGTTATAGAGGGCATGAGGAGAGGTAGAGGTAGGCCGAAGAAGTACATCAGGGGAGAAGTGATAAGACATGATATGATGCAGGTTCAAGTTACCGAAGATGTGATCTTAGATAGAAAGCGTGAAAAACACGTTTTATAATAGCATATTAGTAGGTAGTGTAAGGTTGTCTTGCTTAGTGTGGTTGGTGTTTTGTCATTTTACTAGTTGTTTTATTGTAGTTCTTGTTTTTGATATATAACGTTGATTATCACATTATTTTATTGTTGTCCTTGCTCCCTTCTGACAGACTTTGCACCGGTTTCTTGTTGCTTACTATCTTGTTGCTAAGGGTCTTTCGAAAACAACCTCTTTGTCTCATCCTGAATGATTCTCAACCCACTAACTCATTAACAGAGTCAGAACCAAAACTACTGGCACTACTATAAAAACAGCTTTTAGCGGCAATAAATATTGACAATAATAAAGAGTGTTAAAGTCTTTATCGGCATTAGTTAACTGTCATTAAAACCAATATCGCTAAAGGCTTTAGGGACATATAAAATGTTAACTGCCGCTAAAAGTATATATTTAGCTCTTAATTTGTCGCTAATAATCATTTTTCATGTAGTGTAAATTCGGCTTATACCATACATCTCCTAATATGCCTTGGTAAAACAACGCAAGTACTTTTACTTTATAATAAATAGCTAGTGGTAGTAACAAAGATGGCTGTTTAACATATACTTTTCCATCTTCACCAAAAAAAAAAAAATCCTGAAGACTATAGTAGTTCATCCTTTATACAATACTGGCAATCAGGAAGAAGCCAGTGACTAATTGGTTTTATCCCTTTACTAGACCATCTGTTCACAAGGGCCATTTCGAGTTTCCGAACCTGCAAGAACCAAAACGAAAGGAAGTGAGGCGGAGGCAGAAGTCCAGATACTAGTTTGGTCGAACTCAGTAGCTTTTGGTTAAACCATGTACGTGTATTAATAAATTAGTTAACTATGTACCGAAATTAAATTTAGAACCCAATTATTAGCACTGGGAGTCGTTATTCTAAAATTCAGAATTCATAAACTTAATATTTTGACTTTGTGCCAAGATGCCTTGTTAGTTTTTCCTTCATTCAGCAGTATTTTGCCTATATGCCCGACATAATTTTCCGACGAAGGGTGTTCATCTGACCACCCTTACCAAGCTGTAGCTCCGCCCCTGAACCCAGTGTAGTCCCCACAAGTGCGGTTTCGGGAGGTAGAGTGTACACCTTACCCTCTTTACCTTTGAGAAGGTGGAGAGACTATTTTCGAAAGACCTTTTCCCCTATTCAGTATACATGCCAATTCTATTGAAGACAGGTAGTTTGATGCAAAGGGGTGATATAAAATAGTTTTAGGCATCAAAAGATGGCCTCTGATGACGAATTTGTAATTCAGCTGAGATTTTCAAGTATAAGAGAATGGGACATTCTCTCTACAGTCAATACCAAGGATTTAACTTATACATATATTGAATCCTAAACTTGGCTTCAAATTTTAACTTTGACCTCCAACTTTCATAATGCACAAACAGACATTTAACTATCCAACTTTTAAATAAATAAACACATGAGTTCTACATGACACAATACACGTAGGACACCACGTAGGACAAAAAATGACATGTAGGACATGTGTGTCTATTTGTTCTACTTGTGCACAACCAAAGTTGAAGGGCATAAATGTGATTCGAAGCCAAGTTAAAGGGCACATTTATTTATTATGCCATTTAACTTTGAGATGAAATCCAGTAAAGAAAAACCATCAGTAGACAATTAAATAGGTACCAGTAATGAATCTTATCAATGTCTGTCTTGGTCGGAGGACTAAAAGAGAAAATGGCTAAGAACCCCCTTCGGGGATAACCGATAATATTGAAAGTTGAAACTATACAGAGAAGAATTAGCATGGGCTTTGCACAAGGATGTTACACACAGATTGAGAAATGGTCGAAATCTTAAAAGAACTTTTCGGGAAAAAAGAAAGTGGCACTCAAAGGTAGAGAATCAGCTTAAAACTTTCAACTTGCTTGTTCCATGTGAACACAAGCTAAAGTTATTACCACACTAAAGAAAATATGACAATGCAGATAGCATATCTGCAACTTAATAAGGTCGAGAAATCATTAATCAAAAGAAGAGAAGATCCAAAAATCAGTACAAACATAGGAGTTAGCTTTAGTACAAACATGCGAGTTAGAGAAAAAGCTTACGTTTGGTAGTCCAAGAGAACTCTTATAAAACAAATAGTCAAAGCAGTTCGATAATCTATTTTCCGTTTTTTATATCCCTTAGTAAATTGAAATATTATAAATCACATGATGTCAAAGGAGTAATGTAATCAATATTAATTCATTAGAATAAACAAAAAGTTTTATTAGCTTCATCCCAGAAGGCAGGTTTGAGAAGCTTTACCTGCTTCACAATAAATGGTTCCTGTGAGAGACTTAATGGTGCTGTCAAAATAGTAAGAAAACCATTTCTGTTTCCATAAACTATGTCTGTGAGAGGCCGATCACCCACCTGCAAAAGAAGCTAAATGAGAAAAGGATCGAGAAACCTTAAAAAAATAAAGGAAAGAAGAACCACTTCTACCATAATAAGTCTCGAGGATTTGCAACCGAATTGCCTTTCAATTTCTTCAGCTATTCCAGCTGGCTTCTTCAGCCCTATATTTAGTGTTAAAAAAACAGCATATACAAGTCGCAGTAACTCAATGCTATGTTGTTCGGATCTTCAAAAAATGTTGTTGCACCGATGTCGGGTCCTTAAAAAATACTCTAGTTTTGGAGGATACAACGTGCACCCCGTTCCATTTTGTGAAGAGTGTGAGCAACATAGAGGTTGGTTTAAGTGATAAAAGAGAATTACGATACAAAGGCTACCATAGTAAATAAGTAATTTTTAAAGTTATAGTCCCCATCATAGTTTATATTACACATAGAGGCGGAGGTAGAATATTCACAATGGGTTTGGGCAAACTCGGTAGTTTTTGCTTAGACCTTGTATTTGCATGAGGAAATCTGTTAAGTATACTGCAAATCCAATAACGAAGACAAGCTATAGGTGAAATGACAGTTCGAACCCTATAAACTCGCCTCTGATTACACACTTGTTTGATCCAATTCAGCTAATAATATTACCCTACACAACTTTCTAATCTTTCAAGAACTCAACTTCATGTAATTCCTCATACTTTAAACTTTGATGTGACGCTTTCGCTATCAAACTAACTTTATAATCAATACTTCAATGCTTACTTCAAATGTAAGTAAAATAACATGTAACGTCTTAAATATGTCCTAATCAAACACCGTCACACAAGAGCGGATGCAAATAGCATAGGCATAGACAGGAACAACTTACTATGCCTAATGACTTTAATTCCGATTGCACGTTCAAGAATCCGAGCTTTTCTACCATCAGGATCATATTCAGCTAGTCCTACAAATTCCGAAATCATCAAACACTCAGTTCTGCAGAAAAACAAAAAAAAGAAACACCTTTAAACATTAAAGTTACAAGAAAAAACACGATACCAAATACGAATTCCTAATGAAATTTACCCGCAGAGTTGCTAAAAACAGCAATGTTGTTGCCAAACAAAGCTTTACACTGTTCCATTGATGAAGCAAGAGGAGACCACAAGTTCAAAGAATAAGGAACTGTAATTGTATTGTCCTTATCGAAAACCACGCCTTCGAATCCCCTTCTCTTCAGCTCAGCCCAATCAATATACCTTATATCTTGCACAAACACATGTGGAATTGCCAAATGCTTGTCTTTAAAAAAAATCCCAACAGAAAAAGAAACCCCTTCTACATTAATCCTCTGCCCCAATGCAGCTTTAATCCTTGCCCACCAACTGTTCGATCGAATGCCCGAATGAACAATCACTTCAACCCCCTGCTCTTTTACATCATTTCTGTAATGGGGTTTCTCTTTTTCAACAGAAAAGTTCATTTCTTGCCAATATACATCTTTCTGTCTAGTATGCTTCTCTTGTTCTTGGTGACAACTGTGTGTGTAAGTAACAAGTGTTTTCTTGAAATGAAGTGACTGTTTGAAGGGAAATTTTTTAGGAATGTAATGGAAGTAAGTGTTCCATGGTGTAATTGAAGTAGATTGCATAATCAAGAATAAACCAAAAAAATTTATAGTTGTAGTTTGATTAAGGAAGTGTATGTATAATGTGTGTAGATAAGGTAAAGTTTTTAATGGAATCTCCATGTTTGTACATCATCATTCTACATTTGTCACAAAAAACAGGGTGGGGTGACAAGAATGTTGTCTTTGGCTTGTAGCCACTCAAATTTGAGGGACAAGACCTTTTTTAGTTGGAAATTTGATGAGGTTTTGAGAAATTTGGGCTTGAGTATATATTGTTGGCAAGAGGAATCATTGGGCCTATATGAACTTAGGGAGGCTTCATTTCAATAATGGGAAAATTACATGGATGGCAAACATCCCTATGTAATTAGTTAATAAGGGTATAGTTTAATTTATTTACAGTTAGTAAATATAGTTTCAATTTTTTTACCATAATTAATGGAATCCACTATCTATTTGTATACAGAATAAAAATAATCATCCAAAGATTTATATATAATTTTATTCAAAATCAAATTTATCTCTCTTATTCTCATTCCATATCTTTTCCTAAAATTACTCTTCCCTTCTAATTTCAATTTCCATTGGGAAAATTTTGACCTTCTCCCTCCGATGTTCTTCCACTTTTCATAGGCAACCGCCAAATTCATGGCTTTCTATATTTTTTTCTTGATTCCTTCTACAACAATTGTATATGTAGTATGATTGTTAGTTTTTTCATATTTTTTTTAAAAATCTTTATTACTTATCAGATTACAAGTCTTTTAAAATAAGAATAGATGATTTATGTCCATGTATGAAGATTACGAGAGGTAAGTCATTGCATGTCAATGTTGTTGATAATCCACCTTCGTTTCAATTGGGTTAACTCAGGATTCTGGGTTAATGTAGGGTCTATGGCAAAACATAAACAAGTTTAAGTTGAACAATCTATTGAAGAATTGAGAACCATGAAAAAAAATGACCCAATGGCAATTCATAAAGTCATCAACAACGCGAAATCTAGCGGCATTAAGATTGTTGAAGGTGGAAGTAAGAGAAAAGTCATAAACATTGATTCAGAAGAGATTGAATCTGCCTCTTCAGAACTGGACAAATCTGAAGAATATCGGGAACATCAGGTAGTGTAATTTATATACAAATTACAAAGTTATGTATATAGTGGTTTGTATATTAAGTAAATATATACAAAGTATTATGAAACAGTTCTTAATTGTATATTCTATTAGTTGTATACCAATTACTAAAGTTAGGTATATAGTGGGTTGTATATTAAGGTAACATATACAAAGCCTTATGAGGCAATAGCTATTTGTATACAATTATTTAATTTTGTATACAGAAATTTGTAAATCATTCTATAATATTATAATATATTATACAAATTCGTCGATATATACAAAAAATTATGAACATAATAAAATATTGTATATATAAACATTACACCCTCAAATATAGAAACATATTTCAAGCTTACTATATATACGATTAACAAATAAATATTATATACAATCAGTTTAATCATTAATTTTTTTTAAAAAAAATAAAAACATGAAATCACAGATGCACGTATATAACTATAATATATATACCAAATTATTGTACATTATACAAATTCCTAGAATTATACAAAAAGAAAAAATAGGAACATAATAAAATATTGTATACAAACAGATTACCCAAAAAAATTAAAAGAATATATGATGGTCATATACAGTTTAAAACACAAAATCAATTACACACAAATATTGTATAAAAATTATATACAATTTCGCAAATATATACAATATAATCAATTTATATATAAATATATCTATGTGTGTGTGTGTGTTTCATAGATTATCTAAAAAAAATAGAAAAATATTTGATTTTGAATTGGTATTGTCTTTCTATAGCTTTAGAATTCTTTTTTTGGGGAAATATTTGATTTTGAATGTTTTGCTTAAATCATGGGATTATGTGAATTTATTGTTAGCATCTTTTGTGCTATTGTTACCATTTATTGAAGAATAATTTTTTTTGTATAAATTTAATTAAAAAAAACGTTTTATACAAAGTTAGAGTCACCTAACAAACTAAACTATACCCATGGAATGTAATTATGTAAACTATGCCCATGAAATGTAATTTCATAACATCCGTTTGACATATATGAAATTTTCCCTTCAATAATTACTCATTTTTCGATCGAGTTGCCTTTAGATACACTATATTTGCCTCTAGATATATGGTATCTAGCGAATGTGTTTTACCTCTCTCCCTCCCTCATATCTCTACTTCTTTTGTATCTGTGTTTCACACTTTCATGTATCTATGTATATAGTATTAAATATGCATTGACGTATCCTATGTATTTGCGTGTATTCGGTATCAATTTCATGTCTCCGGTATAAAAAATGCATTGATATATCCAGTGTATCTGTTCATAGTTAAGACTGGTTCTAACAGGGCACAATTATATCCAGTGTATATGTGATGTATCTGTGCATAAATACATCTATTTCGTATCAATTTTGTGACGTATCTATGAATAGGTACATACTTAGAACTAGACGAAGTTATAGTTGTTCAAATACATGTATTTATGTGTAGATACATGTATTTGATGTAATTATGTCTTAACTATATACTTAGAAAAAGATGAAGATGAAGATATAATTATCTAGATTCATGTATTTGTGCATAAATATATAGATATCTATTACTCAATTGCAGTGTTTGAAAAGGCGGGGAGCGTGAGGCGAGACGTTTTATACAATACACGACGAGGCGTAAGCTCTGAGACACAAGGTGTAAGTCCCACAGATCCATAAGGCGTAGTCTCATGTATATTCATTATTAAAGTTTTATTACTAATACAATAAGCAAAAGTAAACCTTTCAATGATTTGTTATTTTTATTTGAGATAAGTATTAATAATCAATAATTAAGAAAAAAAGTATTATAAAACTATTTTGAGAAATATTATTACACCAATAATAAAAATATGATTTAAAGCAAAAAAAGAAATTTAAAAAAAAGCATTTACGCCCAGGACTTACGTTTTTATGCCTGGGGCTTACGCCTCAAATTTTAGGACTTTCGCCGCAAATTTTATAAGGAATTACGCCTTATGGATCTACGTATTTAATTTACGCCCAGAGTGTTTTTGATACGTTCCGTCCCAAGACTCGCCTCAAAAACGTTTTTGAAAACAATGCTCATTTGGATGAGATCATAGGCTGACTTGAGGATCTTGTTCCGGAGGCTACTATTGGATGTATCGAGGGAGGAAAACTCATAGTTGTGATGTCAAATCCAACAAGAAAAAAAATTATTAAGTGTCACACCTCTAATAATTGTTGAATCTGATAATGTAATACGAGTGAAATAGTAACATATAACGATTGATTAAACTAGACTAATAGTACAAATTTATTTTACACCAATAGCATAGGAATCAAAATAGCTAGATTCACAAGAAATCTAGTAGTGTGCAATAATGTCTTTGACTAGATCTATGTCTGGTTAACTTATTAGTTATTGGTTGTAAAATTAATATACATGTGAAATATCACATTATATTACTTGTTTATAATTCTGCCAATTGCATCTTAAAGTTGTGCGCTTCTTTGAGATAAGATCCTCTTTGTCATTCAATATCAGATCTAGGAACGGAAAAAAAGAATTTTTTAAAATGTAAGTTCTTGTCTCCCTAAAAAATTAAAATAACATAAACTTAATACATCTCGCAACAGGACTGAAATACACCTTTAAATTTTTATCAAATTTAAAGGTATTTTTAACACTTCTCGATCTTCTTTTAAGAGTTTCGTGGTTGTACAAGAGTTTGAGATCAATTGCTATGTCATGAGGTAGATCAAGGTGTATCTAAATTTAGTTAATACAATAAAAAAAATTTAAAACTATTAATAATTTTGAGACGAAGTTAATAATCTGCGTCAAGTTCAGACCATACTTCTCTCATCTGTATTTTGGATGTTTTTTCACTCTTAATTTATTCAGAGTAAAAGCATTTTTTTTAAAATTATAATTTCTTCAAATATTTTTTACTACAAAGAAAAACTAGTGATTTATAGCACATTCGGAGAAAAAGGTCAATTTTTTTACCGTTATAATGAGAAAAACTAAGCAATTTCCCCCACCTTTTGAATTTTGATCTAATATTACCTCCACTGTTAGGAAAATCTCTCATTTTGCCTTGTCCTAACTGTAATTTTAAACTATAGTAAGAAGTTTGAAACGTAACTTTAAATTTTGTTCTCGAAGAACTTGGATACGTAAAGTCCATTCACTTTACGCTGAAGTTTCATTAATGATAAATGCAAATACGAGTTTGAATTTGTGAACGACAATGATATGAATGAACCAAAAGTTGAACAAATGTCAAAGCTGTTCTATTTAAGATAACAAAAGGGCAAACATGAAAATTTCAATCACAACAACAACAAAATAAGTAGCCAACAAAAACCTCTTACAAAAGAATAAAGAATTTGACTCATTTGATTCATTAAAATCTTGAACTCTTGCATTCAGCAGAAAAGCCTTGAGGAAACCTCTTAGAATCAGCACAGTAATTGTAAACCATGTGTTTGGTCTGCACCCATCGTAGTCTATTCCGTCCCTTACCATCAAGTTCATGTGTCTGCCATGGCTTCGCGTTGTTTGTTGAACCGATGGACTTACATGAAGAGGCACCTGATGATACTGCACAACCATCAATGTTAATGTTTCTGTAATAAGCAGTGAATGGTGCAAGTGCCCAATCTGTTTTCACTCTGCCTCCTTGTGTTGCCCATTCATCTGCATTCCATAAACTGCAGTATACTTTCATTGCTTGACTCTTTGGAAATGGAATTCCCATGCTTTCGTGGTTGTTGAACACTCTAATTGGACTGTTATCTACTAAGAACCTGAATATATATCGAAAAATTTTAGTAACATCAAATGTAGTTCATCTTGAGATAATATTTTAACATGTTGTTATCTTTTAGGTGTAAAAACTCGGAGTATATATACATTTGTGAGGTGATTTTGTGTTAACTTACACTATGCGATGAGGATTCCAGACAATGGTGTAAGTGTGAAACGCGGCAGTTGGATCAAACCAAAGATGAAATTGTTGTTCTTTGTTTCCTTTTCCTTGTGTGTATACATTGGTATGGATAGTGTAAGGCTGACCAGAGACATTGCCTAAGAACTCGAAATCGATCTCATCATGCCCTTCTCCTTGTGAAGATAACTAACAGAGGAAAAAAAACAGAACATGATGACATGTTATAATGAGAATGAAGTTCAAATTATAATAAGAGGCCTTAAACTTACGAAGAAAGTTGTTACAGTGCCAGCAGAGTTTCCAGGGACGAGTTTAAGTTGCATATCGAATCTTCCAAAAAGGTACTCATTTTTGGATTGAAAGCCAGAGCCAGAAAGTTTATCAAGAGATAGGGCAAGGCCTCTACCGCCTTCTTGTATTTTACCGCGTCCTTCGCCCCAAGTAATGTCTACATCTCTATAGAAATTACCAGCTGAGGCTAGTAATTGGATACTCATTAGTATTGAAATAAGAAGAAGCAATGTTGATGAAAATTTAGAAGACATGATTTTCTAAGATGATGAAATTGTTAAAGAAAAAATGTGAAATATGTTGATGTTATTGGTTTGGTTAAATGAGGCTTTTTATAGGTGCAATATGAAGTAAAATATAATAGGAAGGATCCTTTTTTTTTTTATGATAGAAATATGGGCAAAGGGCTAGCTATATATGAGCTGGAAACCTTTGTTTATTTAAATTCATTGGATACATACAAGAATTATTCTATGCGTGTGGGGTTCTAATTTTTTTTTTGGTTGAAAATGTACTTGTAATGCCGCTAACGGTAGGGCGAGCTAATGAGAACAGATCAAGTAGGACTGACAGTCGATGTCACGTAAAATTTAAATTTATAAGATATGTATATTATTAAGATTCAATATTTCGTAGTTTGAAAAATAAATTTGTGCAGATCTAGCTCTACAGAGAATATTTACCAACATTCTTGGTGCAATTACTTATTTGTAATTGTAACTGATCATTCAAAGGGGATTTTTGTTCAGATACAAATAAAGGTTTGTCTTCCATCTGCTTAAGTTTTGTTAGATAGAAATACTCGATGCTTATGCTGTTAGAAAATAACAAGTACTAAATGGATTAAAACTAATTCAAACAATAATAACAATAGAAAAATATATAACTAAATTTTGAAGTGAAATTATTTTATAATTATTTTTTGAAATTTTATTTTACATGACATAAAATAGGTTGAACTCACCATGCAAACCATTTATGGAAGCATCTCAACCAGCAATAAATGATTATACCAAACATTTGGTACAAAATAATTCATGACGGTGCTTAATACGACATAGGTCCAAACCTACATGAAAAATAAAGAATGGATCATAACAAAATTTAAATATGTAACACTGTCAGAAGTCATGTGCCAAAAAAATATAATTTTGACCTCATCCAAAACGAACATTGATCTATTTTAATTTTTCATAAAATATATTTGTCTTTCTAATGAACACTCGATAAATCAGTTTTGACTATCTTATAAGCTTAGTCAAATACTGTATAAGCAATTAAAGGCTAAACTCATGTTGATCATATTTTTATTGATGAGATAAAAATATAATTACATTCTTAATCTCAAATCAGTTGAAATCAATTATATATGAATGTTCATTATCCTTTAAATAAGTTATACCTAAAATTCAAATAGTTTAGGTTAATTGGGCAAATTTTGAATAGTTGGTCATCGTTAGTTGAATTGTAATTATGAATGTTTGGTCAATTATTTTTGACACATGACTTCCACCATAGCTTATGCACACCTCGTTGCATCTATAATGATTAATATTACTAGCTAATTGTAATCACATTTACGATTTAAAATTTATGAATTACGATAACGATTTGAATTATATGGATTACTTCGAATCATTACATTGCATTCTTTAGTTGAAAATTAGATGGAGTATTATTTAGAAGCTTCATAGATAATTCACAATTTTCAAACATATCCTTTTACTATGAGGTTAAAATTGATCCCGTCCAAGAAAATTATATATAAATGTCAGAGGACTAAGCAACAAAACTCTTTCCCTGAGTATATAAGACATATTTCTTTTCTTTTTTTTAAATTATTTTTTCACTAGATTTCGTTATTCGTATTAGAATTCAATTAAATTTGAATTCACATACTAAAGGGCTATTTTAAAGGGGAAGCTTTCTAAGATGATTCTTTTTCATTTCTAGAGGTCGAACTTAAGACTTTTAATTAAAAGTGAAGATATCTCAATCATCCAAATGTAACCCGTTGCGGAGCTACACATACTTGAGAATTGATATCCTTCGTCAAAAAATTACATTATGTAGCTAGATTGAAATATTTTTTTAATATACATACTGACACAATGACACGACTTAGCTTTTATGCGATTTTACTTATATATATTTTGACACCACTTAGTCGAAATTTCTCCTCCGCCATTAAATGCAAGCACAACTCATATTAATTGCCATACTTCTTATTGATTAAGCAACAGCAATAATTATGCCTTGATCTCAAATTAATTGAGATTGTCCTATATATACCATTATAAATTAATTTGACAAATCCTGAAATTTTTTATGAATTATTAGTCATTGTTAGTTGAAAAAATATTAAAACTATGATGTATGGATTATTTCTGGCACATGATTTCCAGTGAAGCCTCCATAAACCTCTATGCATCCATCTTGATAATTGAGAATTACAAAGGTCCCAACAATTAGAATCCTAGAACTAGAATGATTGAAAAGACTATTAATTATATTTCAATAATATATGCATTATTTTATGCTCAAATTATTTTCATGTTTCAAAGTGTTTGGACAATTGGACCTATGTCATATTAAGTTGAGATATGTCTCATATAAATATATGCTAATTGACTTAATATGTTATTAAGATATGTTTTATTGGTATAACAAAAAAAAGATATGTTATTTGGTATAGCCACTTATTGGGTTGAGATATGATTCCATAGTCTAGGGGTAAATGTTTACATGAAATCAACTAATTTTATGTTAGTAATTAGTAATCGAAATGAGCTTAATATCTTTTAAATTGTTCACGAAGCTAAGTATTGTAGTATAGTATGATATATATACATATCGAGTGTTGGTAATATTTACGAATGGATATATTAGTATGTATAATCATGGGGAAAGGGTTTGAAAAATATTTTAAAACTTTGATCGAAATTGTTGTTACGATATCAAATTTTATGGAGGATCTTTTATTCCCTACACTATTTAATAGTGTTTTTAAAGGTATATATGTGCCACATGGACACGTTACTGTTTATAATTATGCAATATTCATGATGTTCACGTGGGCACATACTTTAAAGGCATAATACATAAAATTGCCCTTTAACTTAGTTTCAAATCACATTTATGTCCTTCAACTTTGGTTGTGCACAAGTAGAACAAATAGACACACATGTCCTACATGTCATTTTTTGTCCTACGTGGATTGTGTCATATAGGACTTATGTGTTTATTTATTTAAAAGTTGGATAGTTAAAGTGTCTGTTAGTGCATTATGAAAGTTGAAGGTCAAAGTTAAAATTTGAATCCAAGTTTAGGGTCCAATATACGTACTATGCCTACTTTAAAATACACTATTAAATAGTGCAGGGGGTAAAAGGTCATTTTCAAAGTTTGGTATCGTTACAATAATTTCGATCAAAATTCAAATATATTTCAGACATTTTCCTTATAATCATTTGATATCTGATATCTAGTGGATAGACTAATTAAAACCGTTCATATCTTTTGCACAACCATAATCACTAAGTTGTTTTTCTCAATTACTTCTACTTCGTTATGTTTAAATATTATTATAAAAAAAATATATTTGACCTATATACTTGTATTTTTACTATTGTTCACGTTATTATTTACCAGTCTAACACAAGTATTCCTCTCCTATTTTGTTTGCGTTTATCTTCAGATAATGATGCTTCCACCATCTTTTAAGTACTGAGCTTGTTTTCGAGTGAAAAAAGATTTTATTTATTTTACCATAATATTCATAATTAAGAGAAGTTTCTCTTTCTATTTTTATTGGTATATATATAACCATTAGTCTGATTAATTTAAATCGCGTTGTATAAGACCATTTTATATATTTTACCAAATGATCTTTTATGTTTCTAATATTAGTTAATTTTTTAAATTGAAAAATAGATAACAGCTGTTCCATGGTATTCAGATCCATTTGTTTCCAATATCCAAGAAATAGGATAATTAAACAAAAAATAGGATAATAAAAAATATACTTTAGTGGTAAAAGAATACAAATAAAGCCCATAATTTACTCTGCAAACCAAGTAATTCACACAATCACATGCCCTTATATTTTTCACAATAGCTGTATTCTACTGGACATTTCATAAGACATGTTCAGATGTGGTAATCAAAGTTAGATCTTATTTTCATAAATAATATGGTTATTTTTTATTATTATTTAAATTTATAATATTTGATTGTTATGTAATAACGAAAACTTTAGTTTTGTGTAATAATTAATTTGATGTGATTGCATCATTATTTCTTTTCTCTCTTATTTTGTCTTTATTTTAAATTTAATAAATATATTTTATCTTTTATCCTACTATTTAATAATTAGTTTTAGTACGCACTCTATATTTCTCGTAGGTTTTTACTATAAATTGTTGATGTGTGGGCTTACGTAATAATTAAAAACAACATAATCTATTTAATACAATAAAAATAACTTTTAGCGGCATTAAATATTGATACTAATAAAGAGTGTTAAAGTCTTTACTGGCATTAGTTAAGTGTCATTAGAATCAATGTCGCTAAAGGCTTTAGGGACATATACAAAGAGTAACAATTGCCGCTAAAAATATATATTTAATGGTAATTAAGAATTAAATGCCGCTAATGATCATTTTTGTTGAAGTGATTGAAACATATATTTTAACTTGACATCAACTGCTATATATGACTTTCAATTTTGAGTATGCCATGACAGCGTCCAACGTGTATTGAGTTATAAACACTTAAACTTATAAAATGTTGAACAAATAGATGCATGCATCTTACAGACGTCTTATATGGCGTCCAACGTGTATTAAGCCGCTTAGTCTGTATATGTCTACTTGTTCAACATTATACAAATCTAAATATCTACCGTGTTAAAATACATAATCGAAAAAACCAGGACCCCACGCGCAAGTAATTATTATGGTTCACAATAATTGTGAATAAAATAAAGTTTCCAGCTCACATTCCTTTGTCTCCAGTTGCCCCATATTCCCTCTCATAACAAATAGATCCTTCCTACTATGTCCTACTCCTATAAAAAGCCTCATTTAACCAAACCAATAACATCAACATATTTCACATTTTTTCTTTAACAATTTCATCATCTTAGAAAATCATGTCTTCTAAATTTTCATCAACATTGCTTCTTCTTATTTCAATACTAATGAGTATCCAATTACTAGCCTCAGCTGGTAATTTCTATAGAGATGTAGACATTACTTGGGGCGAAGGACGCGGTAAAATACAAGAAGGCGGTAGAGGCCTTGCCCTATCTCTTGATAAACTTTCTGGCTCTGGCTTTCAATCCAAAAATGAGTACCTTTTTGGAAGATTCGATATGCAACTTAAACTCGTCCCTGGAAACTCTGCTGGCACTGTAACAACTTTCTTCGTAAGTTTAAGGCCTCTTATTATAATTTGAACTTCATTCTCATTATAACATGTCATCATGTTCTGTTTTTTTTCCTCTGTTAGTTATCTTCACAAGGAGAAGGGCATGATGAGATCGATTTCGAGTTCTTAGGCAATGTCTCTGGTCAGCCTTACACTATCCATACCAATGTATACACACAAGGAAAAGGAAACAAAGAACAACAATTTCATCTTTGGTTTGATCCAACTGCCGCGTTTCACACTTACACCATTGTCTGGAATCCTCATCGCATAGTGTAAGTTAACACAAAATCACCTCACAATGTATATTTACTCTGAGTTTTTACACTATCAGATCACCTAAAAGAGTCATATAACGTGCTACAACATGTTAAAATGATTCATATTTTGTTAAGATGATTAGTCTTACTACATTTGATCTTACTAATTTTTCGATATATTCAGGTTCTTAGTAGATAACAGTCCAATTAGAGTGTTCAACAACCACGAAAGCATCGGAATTCCATTCCCAAAGAGTCAAGCAATGAAAGTTTACTGCAGTTTATGGAATGCAGATGAATGGGCAACACAAGGAGGCAGAGTGAAAACAGATTGGGCACTTGCACCATTCACTGCTTATTACAGAAACATTAACATTGATGGTTGTGCAGTATCATCAGGTGCCTCTTCATGTAAGTCCATCGGTTCAACAAACAACGCGAAGCCATGGCAGACACATGAACTTGATGGTAAGGGACGGAATAGACTACGATGGGTGCAGACCAAACACATGGTTTACAATTACTGTGCTGATTCTAAGAGGTTTCCTCAAGGCTTTTCTGCTGAATGCAAGAGTTCAAGATTTTAATGAATCAAATGAGTCGAATTCTTTATTCTTTTGTACCAATAATACAGGGTTCTGTTGGCTACTCATTTTGTTGCTGAATTTGTATTATTTATCTATATGTAATGTAATGTGTATGATTTACTTTCTTCTGTTAACTATGTTGTATGATAAAATATTGATCTTTGATGTTCTTGTAATATGGAGTTACAAATACAAGTTATAACTTAGTTTCAACTGAACTTTTGCCCAGCAAACAGAATGACCTAGTTTGACTTTACACAGAATTTAAACAGTTCGTATCAACAGTAAATATATAGCAAAGGACCTATTAGTACATTTGGGTAGCATCATCTTTTATTTCATATTAAACTTTGTTACAACATTCAAATGGAAATACTATATGGTACACCTTTTCCAGTAACACCAGGTTCAGAAAATGGTTTTAATAATTCACAAGGCATAACACCAGCTCCATTCCTATTCATCAACTTACTATCAACATTTCTAGCATCAATAATCCCTTCAAGTTCCTTCAGTTTCTCCGAAAATACTTCAAACGCCGCGTTAATTGCAGGATCCTCAGCCCAATAAGGCTCAATTTTGTCACCAATATATTCTTCATCTGGAGCATGATTAGATAAAACATCCATAATTGCTGTTATTTTTGTTGCTTGAAGTTGTGAAGGTAAGCATTTTATCAATGCCTCCTCAGGTTTATTCAAGAAATTTTCCCATTCTTCATTTGTTGGATCTTCAGTTGGCATTTTTGTCCTAGCAATTGTTGGCCTATTTGGAAAGTAATCTACATATAAAATACAACACTTCATTATCACTACAACAAAAACAGTTTTTAGCATTACTATATATACACATTAACTAACAAAGAGTGCTAAAATCATTATCGTGATTAGTTAATTGACATTGAATCTAACATCGTTATAGATTTTATGGACATTTACAAATAGTCATAATTGCCTTAAAAAACATATTTAGCAGCAGTTCAGCTATTATCGTTAATCAATTGTCGCTAAAGATCATTTTTGATATAGTGTATATATATATATATAGATAACCTACTATAACAAGTTACCATAGTACACAAATATTATAAAAATCATTTATACTGTCAGTGTGTACAAGTTAAATTGTTTTGAAATGATTTAACTTTATTATATATACTAAAGGTCAGTCTAATGCAAGAAACAATCTCATTTGCACATCGGGGAGGGTCGTAGGGTGTAAATACCTAACCAACTAATCTTGACACAAGGATTAGTGATTGATTTCACAGTTCGAACATGTGACCTCTCTAAGTCTCATGAAGACAACTTTACTGTTGCTAGCTCCGAGACTTTCCTTTATTTCATTTATAATATATATATACCAAGAACAATAAAAAATAATTTTTAAAAAAAGGTAAGGTGTGTACCTGCATAAATGTATTGGCCAAAGTTAACTGCTGCATGGTGGCCAGAAGTTACCCAAATCATTGTAGTTATAATACCAATTAAGTCATTTGGGGTTTTTAACTCTGGCCACCATGGTTCATTTTTTTTTGTCACCATGGCCAACATTTTTTATCTCTGACCACCAAGCTTGAATCTCTATATCAGATTCAATTAGATTTATTTGTGGATAATAATGGTTGACATAATTTGTTACCCATTGTTTAAGTGTGTCCCAAAGTATTAAACCATCATTTGCAAAAGGGTAATCTTCTATTGTTAGTTTTAATCCATATGGTTCATTTGGATCTTCCACAGCCAATCCCCTGTTATATATGCAACAAAATAACATGTTAGTGAAAGGGGGTAGAAGCCACGAGCATAATGTCTGTCCTTTTCGTCAAAAAATTATACTATATATAATTTTTTTTTATATGTATAGATTTTGAATTTCCCTGGTTGTATAGTACTTATCAACGTACAAAAACAACATGTCTATATTAAAGTAAATGAAACGGCCTAGCCCGCTATTGATATTGTCCACTTTTGACCTAGATCCGCACAATTTTATACATGTCACTAGGGATAAGGTCTGCTTACTTATATACTCAATAGCTCTCTATAATTTACATTTTTGTGAAGTAGCCAATTAAGACTTATTATAATGGTTTACTTGCGAATATCTTATAATTGATCTGATTGTATAAATAGTATTTACATTATTAGTGAATAAAATCTATTACTCAAAAATAAATCTTAAGAGAAAAGATTTAGTGACCAATTGACCATAAAAGATTGCGATGACATGATAAGTACCCCTCTATGTTTTATCAAAGATTTTACATTTGACCCAGTGAATAAAGTTGCTTTTGTTTGGAAGCATTTTACATTTAAAACAAGATTTTTCAACGCAAATGCAAATTAATTGGACCCCAAAGCAAGGTCAAACACCGGGTGGAAAATAAGACTAATGATCGATCACCAAATATTCTGATAGAGTGTTAAGCACGCACTTTAATCTTTAACCACATATCTTGAGTTAAAGTAGCCTATGTTTGAGAGCCCTTTGCCCCTAAATCGGGAATTATGACGTGCATTTAAATTAGTCAGATCCTAAAATAGATATCAACCACCGATCGAAAAACGGAAAAATAGAAAGATTAATGAATTATTACCTGCTAATAAGGTTTTGTGGGAGTGCCTCTAGGTCAAATCTCCATTCAAGATCATAGGCAACAGAACTAAATTCCATTGCATACTTGCCAAGGGAAAATGAAGTCTCAATAATTCCATTTGCATTAATAAGTGCTTCTCTAGCTAAGGAATTTATCTTCATTGTATGTCTAAAATGAGGATGCAATAATCTATATATTGGGTGCATTGCACTAAGTTGTCTATTTGTTGCTATAATATATGGCTCTGTAGCACAATGAGTCCTTAGCCTGCAAAATTTTGGAGAAAAATTAGGCATAATATCATCAAAATCAAAGAATATATGTAATGATTATACTACTCTTTAAGCAATAACAACAACATACTTAATGTGATTCCACATGTGCGATTGAGAAAAAGTAGAGCATACACAGATCTTATCCCTATCTTACACGATTCCAGAGATAGTCAATTTTATTTTCATATTACGTATCTTACGTTTTAAGAAGACTTATCTTAAATATCATTTACTCTGACCTAATCATAGTTTAAAAAGTTCTTTACGCTAACAAAAACTACATCAAAAATGATCTTTAGCGGCATTAATTAACGGCAATAGTTTAATTATCACTAAATATATATTTTTAGCAGCAATTAACACTCTTTATATATGTCCCTAAAACCTTTAGTGACACTGAATCTAATGACACTTAACCAATGTCGTTAAAGACTTTAACACTCTTTATTAATGTGTGTATTTATCATCGCTAAAGAATATTTTTGTTCCAATGAAATACTTACCAATGACTGACTAGTTGGTGATAGCCAGAGTCATGAGCAAGAACATGTGTTTTAGCCAATTTCCATAGCCAAGCACCAGTGGCATTCCAAGTACTTGGGAAATATGCTTGCTTCCATTGAGGCTTATTATCTATTGGTGGCCTAGTTAGCTCAATAGCCAAAGGTCTCAATGTGCCTTCATGTGTCAAGAAGAATAAAGTTCTTGATCCATATAATATAGTCTTATTGAGTTCATTCACTTTGTTCACATATGGCAATAATAAATCATGATAATCTAGGATGAACAACTTCTTTTGTTGAACTGCCTGCATTGATATGTGTAACTCAAGAGTCAAAACTATTAGAAGGAAGACTTTATAGATCATGTATAATCTAATGAATATGATATTTTATAGACTTTATAGTCAAAATTTTAATATGTTTATTAACTATATAAATAGGACCAAAAATTCAAGACCACCCTTATAGATGTCATTCTTGCGAATCGATCACCCTATATAATCATGTATAGTACTGGCTTGTCTGTGGATCATTTGCACGGACAGGCCAGTACGTTGTACATGAAATATAGTCTATATTAAGCTAATGGGGGGTATTATTTTGAAGAATGACCTCGATAAAGGTCATTTGTACAAATAAAATAATCCAATATATCACATGTCTGACTAAATATATCGTATGTTCACAAATAAAATATAAATAATATATTTTTCTTCCAATTTCAAAAAGGCAAAGGATTTGTTTATACCTCTTCAACAGTCATAGATCCTCCAATTTCAAGTTCAATTAGTTCTTTTGTCATAGCTGATTCCGGAGGTCCATACAGCTCAGGGCTTAGCTTGCTCTTTAGTGGCCATTCCTGTATTTTCATAAAGTATATATTTTAGCTCAAAATGCTTCAATCAATTATACAGTTATATTTTAACCAAAATGTATGTATATATGTATGTCCTAATTTATAAAAGAGTAATTTTCACGTATAGAAAACATAAAAATCATATTTGTATGCTATCACTATACTTTGCGCAATTGCGCTCTATAACAAACATAAATATATGTATATTTCGCTATACATATACAAAGAAAATAGTTGTATAATTTGCTATACATATACAAAGAAACCAGTATATGAAGCAAGTTACACCTAATTTTTACCATATGTAACTGATACGAATAATAATTTCAAGAACTCACAAAAAGATACATCATTAGGCTCTAAACTAGTGAAATTTGTGATGTTTGGCCTTAATAAATAGGTGGATCAAATCAAATAGGTGGAGTAAATAAGTAAATAAATAGATGAATTATTAACGTGTAAAAAATTACTAGAGTTTGAAACAAAATCTATTTGAGTCGAAATGTAATAAATAATGTGTTATAAGTTCATAATGTAATTCACGAAAAACTACTTTGACTGAAATGGGCTAAATAATAAATTTATAACTCAGTTGTCGAACTCCTAGATTTTAATTTCCTTCTTTATCTTCTTATAATTTATTTTTATGCATAATAAAATTCATTTTTCTTTATTATGATTATGCATACCATATTGTAATTTTTAAAAAAAATTGACGATTTTTCTCCATAAATTAATTGAGGCTATATATCAACTCAATTATGTTGGTCAAAATGAACCAATTTAATAAATATGACTTGAAAAATTAGATGAATCCTATTTTCAATATTATATATATATATATATAAAATTTCTACTTCAAATACAAATTTTTTTTTAAAAAAAAATGAATTCATTCGAACCCTGCTTAGCTTCGTCCTTACCTATATCACTGCAGCAATGTCGGCTGGAAAGAGATCATGTGGCCAAAAATACAAGATTTTTTATTTATGAAAATTGCTTGTTTTTCCATTAATTAATAATCTTCTATAATAATAAAGTAAAAAAATGAACCAATAATATCTGAATATAAAATAAACTAGAAGATAGTTACTTCTTGGTTATCATTTTAACATCACTACAATATAACCTTTTTTTAGCAATAACGTAAAAAAAAAATTAAGTTGTAACAGGAAAACCATTTTTTAGTCTTAAACAACCGAAACTAAAAATTATTTGTGATCTGTTGGATAAAGTTATTATTTTTATTGTTAAAAAATAAAATTTAGTATTTTTCCAAAAATAATATTAGGTAAGTGGTAACTAAGAATAATTTCCAAAAAATGATTAGGTAAATGGTAACTATAAATAATTTGATTGAAAAGAAAGCAATGAGTATTTAAACGTATCCCTTTTGGATATATCGCTATCCACTTTTGAATACATCCATAATCCCTAATTGGATACATTTCTATTCTATTTCAAATACATTCATATTTTCCCTCAAATGCAATCTTATCACTTCTTTGATACATCTCTCCCATCTAATTCGTTAAATACATTCATCTCATTACGTAATGTATTCAAAAAAAAAAAATCAAAATTTTTATAATTAAATTCTTTCAAAATAAAATAATTAGCCCCTAAATATATGAGATTGATATAAATTTCGTTAATCTTAAGGGGTACCCCATAAATTTATAATAGACAAACTTCGATTGATTGTGGAAGGACTTATCTTTTGGGGTCCTATGCAAATTGCAAAGTGATGGTAACAGATTATGTATTATTAGATGTTGAGAGTGATTCTTTTGTTTAATAAAAAAAATGTGTTTGAAATTATGACATTGAAAACTCAACAAGTACGGTCAGTAATCGTCAATCACAACTTTTTTTTAAGAATATCAAACAAGTAAAAGTGAACGAATTTTTAAAATAAATTTAATTATATTATTTAGTTCGAAGAATAGCTCTAAACCATTTCCTTTTCAAAGAATTGTATAAAAAAATTGTACCTAACACTTCTGCCTCATACAATTGCATCTAAAACACTAGTTGGAAATAAAAGTACATTGAATTCATATGATTTTTGGTTAAATAAACTCTATCCATTGAATAAATATCATTTCAATCAAATGAGGATACTCTAATCAAAATAATTACTTCAATAATGCACCTTTCCAAGGTAGATATTCAATGAAGTAAAGTGAAATGTTTTATTTAATGGACTTGTTTTACACATGGCTACACATAATTATAAGTAGAAGCTAATCAATATGTTATGGTAATTGTTCTATTTTTAATCAGAAATTCCAGGTTTAAGCAAGTATGGTTGGGTGCTCGGACACTCATTAACTGAGTTAATAACTTTGGTGGTCACTCAACTATCAATTGTTTTCACAGAAAGTCACTTAACTTTCATTTTCAACTCAAAAGTAACTCAACTATAACTTCTTTACACAGAAAGTCACTCAACTTTCATTTTCAACTCAAAAGTTACTCAACTATGACTTTTTTTCATATAAAGTCACTCAACCTATTTAATTATTTTTTCATTAAAATTTAGCGCCATGAAACTTTAATTATTAACTAAAATTTTAAGAATCAAATATATATATATCGATTTAAAGCATTTAATGACCCGATCATTTAATTTGATTCTAAAAATTTTGGTTAATAATTAAAATTTCATGTCACTTAATTTAAAAAAAAAAATTAAATAGGTTGAGTGACATTCTGTGCTAAGAAGTCATACTTGAGTGACTTTTGAGTTGAAAATGAAAGTTGAGTGACTTTCTATGCAAAGAAGTTATAATTGAGTGATTTTTGAGTTGAAAATGAAAGTTGAATGACTTTCTATGAAAACAATTGATAGTTGAGTGACCATCAAAATTATTAACTCCTCATTAACTTTTGTTAGGGACATTTAACAAAGGATCATACATTTTAGGCATTTGATAAAATTAACATGGAGCAACACTCGATGAATAAATTATGTGATTGACCCATCGGCTCTTTTAGCAGTGGTGTTGAATTAGTGCTTGAATCTCATTGTTAACATATTTTTTTTAATATATTTTTGACTCCGCTACTTTCAAAGCATCCACAATCTTAAAAATTAAAATTCTAAATCCGCCACTGAATTTAATCCTAAAGCAGTACAATATGAATCATGCAGTACATTATCTGAATTAAGTCGAAGCTCTTAACACAGACTTCGAACATCGAATTAAATTAAAAAAAAAAAAGTAACAATCAATTCGATGAGTAGGAAAATCATGACTTGTCACAAATCGGTGTCCCCAACTCGTACATGTGACACAGTTTGATTAGGAAGTTTTATCTTCGTTTGATAAGTGATAGTCTGATTAAATCTTATGATAAATCAAATATTTGAACATACATTTTTAAAATTTATAATTAAATACTAATTAGGTGATATATCAAAGTTATCCTGAAAATTTTTAATGTATGCTAATTATATTATGTCAAAACTTGTTTCATCACGTCACTCGACTCTTGTATAATTGTTTAAAATGTTTGCTAATCATGTTAGGTCAAAACTTGTATCATCATGTTACTCTGTCGATTCAAATTATTATGAAAATGTATAAAACGTTTGCAAATCATGGTAGGTTAAAAACTTGCTCACTCTACATTAGATTGATAAAATGGGACCTTGAGGTTATCACAATTGTACTAACTACTATGCCAAATAGGTTTATGTGTCCTATGTCTTGGTATAATACACAAATACGATTGTTAACTTGACATCAGTTGTCAATTATGATATTTAATTTTGGATGTGCACAAGTAGACATTTAAATTTATATAAAATTGAGCAAATGAACACATTCGTCCTACATGACAATTTTATCTCCTACATGGCATCTTACGTGTATTATGTCATGTAAGGCATTTGTGTCCACTTGTTCAATTTTATACAAGTTTAAGTGTCTACTTATTTACAACTGCACATTCAAAGTTGAAAGGCATAATTATTCGTTGAAGCAAAATTAAAAATCATGTTTATGCATTATGCCGTTTAAGAAGGTGTTTCGAGAAAAACTTTTTTGATTGTTTGAAAAAAATAAAAGAGACGAAGATTAGACATTAATTATACTAATTAATCATCATAAAGAAAATAAAAATTAGAGAGAAAAATATACTTTATGATCAATTATCGGATGAGGGGCCTCTCCATCTCCATTTCCCAAAGTTTCTACAGCGATAAAAGTCACGTGTCATAATTAAAAATTAAAATATTGTCAGTTAAAAACTAGTAATCGCACAATTAATTACCTAAATTAAAGTCTTAACCATGATTTGAATAACAACTAATTTTTTTATTTTCTTTAAAAATCATCAAATTCATATTTCTATTGATTACGAGCTCTTCTTCTTTTCATTTATTTTTTTAAAAATAAGATTTTTTTGTCCTCTCTTTTGGTCATGTAGGAGTTGAAAACCATGTAGTAATCTAACGGAAACCGTTAGAAAACTAATCAACATATAATGTTAAAATTTAAAACGAATGTTCACAAATTTTAAATATTTCATAAAAAGAATGGGTAATAGTTTTTTTTTCCTGATAGAACAAAATAGAAAAAGAGTTTTTTGTAACAAAAAAAGAAAAAATCATTTTAAAAAAATTGAAAAAGAGGGAGAAATTTTAGATATATTTACGAATTGAGATAATTTTTAGCTAGAATTATGAGATTAACATTAATTAGAAAATAATATAAAGAAATTATTTATAATTTTAATCATGCTTAGAACCCTGACTTAGGTAATTAAATCTCAACCATTAATTTTAATTATGACATTGAACACACGACTTTCACCCAAGTAAAATGAAGAGTATGAATAATGGAGAAAAGCCACGTCCTCAATACTAATTAAAAATTGATGCCATGTCTATCGATTATGATTAAAGGGAAGAAAAAAAAGGCCTTAGTATTTAAGGAGTGAATAGTTTAATCTCTAAATGGTTGGACAGTCAGGGACGTAACTATTTTTTGGACACTATTCATCAAAAAATTATATCGTATATACAAGTAAAATATTATATAAAATAATTAAATAATATATTTTGAATATTTTTAATATAACAAAATATTGTAGCTAGTGATTTAAAGTGTCTTGAAAGAGTTGAACTTTTATGAGTTTGTGAGTTTAAATCTCGCTAACAACAATTTTTAAGCCTTCCCCCCCCCCCC
>NC_028648.1:4955494-4998189 GCF_001406875.1 Solanum pennellii
TTTTAGCGATACTTTTTGTTTATTACCATTTATAGCAATGTTTTGTTAAATCTGTAATATGTATTAAAAGTGAATTATGTATGCAATATATATGAATTATAATTGTTTTTTTGAAATATATCATGTTTGTTTGGTAAAAAATTGTCACATTGTATTATAAGTGTATTAAAATGTGTGATAAATGTATTATTCATCAATAAAATTTGTATTATATGTGAATAATAAATTATTTTTTGTAATATGTATTAAACTTGTATTATAAATGAATTAAAAGTGATCAAGTGAAATAAAAATATTATTGCTATAAATGGTAAATATTTTTTTAATATAGTATATTTATGTAAGTTTCCCTATTAAATTTATTTTCCAAAAACTTTCATGTATATTACGTAGTTAAATTTTTAAAATTTCTAGGGCACCTTTCATTTTTCCTCTTTTTTTTTTCAATTTTTTTCATGTATTAACATACTTTTTTCAAATTTTGTTTTTTAGATATTACGTAGTTTAATTTTAAAAAATTCTAGTCCAAATTTTTTCATGTATATTACGTATTTTTTTCTTTCGAAATTTCGTGTATATTATGTAGTTAAATTTATAAATTTTCTAGGACGCCTTTCATTTTTTTCCTTTTTTTTTTTCAAAAAGAATCTTGTATATTACATAGTTAATTTTTAAAATTTCTAATTTCACTCATTCAGTCAAAAGAAAAAATGTATTCGTATATAATTTCTGAACACTCTTCGTAAATTTTTAACTATGCTACTATAAACGATAATAAACTTTTGATAATAGTGGGGTTCGAGAAACCCACAACTATAGCGTGAGAAATCATTAATTTCATGGCCCTTCCTTATCATAGACCACAAATTAAATTTGTTACAATGTGCACAAACTATTATACATATAAATTTATTTAATTTTCTAATACAAATATTTGTTCTACGAAAAAATTACTTGGTTCTTCTGAACCACCAAATCTCCACCTAACTTCGCCTCTGTATAATTTGTCTAAAAAAATATGACATTCTTCCAATTCTATTATATAAGGATTGTCAAAATGAGCTCAAAAGTGACCCAGTCAAGTCATTTATAATTTTACGGGCTAAATTCAAAATAATATAAAATTGAATTAATCTCAGTCTCAACTCATTCAACCAACCCTAATTCATTTTTAATGGATCTTCAACTTGACTAGCTTAATTTCTAATTCAACCTATTTTTTAAGACTTTTTATTTATATTGCTGCATTGTATGTTCTATATTATAAATATAAATTACCATTCACATCAATCTTCTAGAGTTTATCTAAACCAAACACAAAAGAAGATTGATTATACTAATTGCAAAATTCTAAGAAAAAATAAATGGATTGCACTAAATAAAGGTAGAAAGGTATATAGAGGCTATAATAAGATTTTTATTCATTAGGAAATTCAAATTCTAAAATATTGTATTTTATCTTAAATACATTTTATATAATAAGATGAAAATTGTAGTTAAATTAAAAAACAATTTTATATTAATGTTTTTTCTTTTTTAAAAAATTAATAAAAAAGGATATTTACTATGTAATAATATAATTTTATATTGATTGCTCCAAAAGGGGGCCAATACATGACCCATCTATCTTGGTCCGATCCGCCGGTGGTTTATCTCATACTCAAACCCTAATCTGTTCATTTTGTGTTCTCTCTTACAAGAATTTCAAGCCCTAATTGCAATTCTCTGAAGTTACTTCCAATCGCTAGATGTCGGTAAGTTGATTTCTTTGCTGAGTTTTCTGTATATTTACTGGTGATGGCGCTTCACAGTTTTTTTTTTTGCGATTCTGTGTGGTTTTTTTCTTTGTTTATCCGTCAAAATTGGGGGAAAGTTGATTTCTCACATAAAAATCTTGACTTTACATTCAATTGATTTGCTAATCTGATCAGTGGAACAATTTTGAGCTTTAAATGTCAATCTGTTAGAAGGATTTACTCTTTTGAAATTTGTATGAAGGATTTACCCTTTTGCTAGTGAGGGGAGGGTGTTGAGGAGAGTGAGCATGAACCATATGCAGTCTTTCCCTTGTATTTGGTCTTTACTGTGTACTCATAGAACCATCTAATTCCCAAGGAGCAATCTTTACTTGTCTCTCTAATGTCGTTTTTCGATATACAGTACAAATGTCTCTGTTTGCTAAATGTTCAATCTGGTTGTCTAATTGTTTATTTGTATCTTGTAATTGAACTTTCAATTTGATGTTAGTATAATTTCTTTTGTGCTGTCTGAGTATGTTTTACATGTTATTTACTACAGCAGGTAACCCTGCAATCCCAGAGTAATAGGGTTTTGTAAGGTGAATATTGGTGTTTAGTTGGTTCAATTTGGGGGTGTTTCATTCCTAGAGTAATTTTCATGCAATTTTGGTTAACAAATTCTATATGGTTCTTATGCAGACTAGCAGAGGAGGGAGAGACAGACATCGCAGGGACCATCCTCCCAGATCTGAAGAGAAGAGCCATCAGGGTCGTGAAAATCCTCCTTCTAGACATCTTTGGGTTGGGAATCTGTCTCATAGTCTTTCAGAAAGTACCTTGGCCAGTCACTTCTTACGTTTTGGGGACCTCGAACGTGTAGCATTTCAACCAGGTCGCAGTTATGCTTTCATTAATTTTAAAGATGTAGAAGGGGCCTTTGCTGCTATAAGACATCTCCAAGGTTATGTTGTTGCTGGCAATCCACTTAGGATTGAGTTTACAAAGGCGGTTAGTTTTGTCAACCTTTGCCTGCTTTTCCTTGTGACATTATCGTCTTCTCATAGAGAATTCTTGGCAGTACACATGAAAGTAGTATATTTTTCCCTAGAAAGTTTCTATGAGATGCATTCTCTTACTCTTAAACGTAATATCAATGCACTTATCCAAGTTTAATGTGGATCTTGATCTTCCATTTGCCATTCTCTCTGCTTTCACTCAGTATCGTTGAGGTCATAAGATTTATTAACTACCACTATATATTATAACAGATGGTTGTTTGTTCCAAAAAAAATAAAAATAAAGAAAGAATCATAATGGTTGGCCTAAGCGGTCAAACATTTAATTATCTGAAACCTAAGGGAAATATTATCAAATCAAAAAAGAAAGAAATATGACGAAGACATGGAGAATCTAAAGACAGTTCCACAAAATTCAGCAGATTAAAATTTCAAAATTATTGCAAATTGTAGGATGTGGCAGTGACTTAGCAAATGTGAAATTAGAACGTGTTTATATATTTCTCCCCAAGCGATCGTGTATCCTCAGTTTGTGAGGGTAGCGTAGTGACGAGAAATATCACAAGCTTCATGAGAAGTCTTACTCCGCATCAAGTTTGCTCTTCAATCCACAAGTTATGTATGATCTGAGTAGAAGTTGCACCAACTCCTTCCATTTCAGTGTCTTTACTCTGTTGCTTTCAAGATCAATTATCAGGATGCGAACTCCTTTCTCAAGCAATATCTGTACTCAATCATTATAAAATGCCGCTAGAGTCATGGGTGTATCGGGCTATGCATTCCTCTTGCACCTCTTAATTAATAAACATTGAGAGCATAGATGCAGGTGTCAGTCTGTCGGATGCTGTAAATAGCAGGCAGATACTCTCTTCAATCAATCTCCAGCTGCTTTGTGCTGCTATAGACGTGTACCGTACAAGCTTTTTCAGTGACAGCATTTATCTGTT
Organism: Solanum pennellii; assembly: GCF_001406875.1. Taxonomy (NCBI): domain Eukaryota; kingdom Viridiplantae; phylum Streptophyta; class Magnoliopsida; order Solanales; family Solanaceae; genus Solanum; species Solanum pennellii. Next base: position 4,959,197 of record NC_028648.1, read on the forward strand.
AAGTCCTTATCACAGATGGTTACTTCTGTTCTAGGATAACGTTAGGTAGCACCTCACAAACTTCATACTGGGGCAGCCACAGCACTATATACGCATTTGCCAATGTTGGAATGCACATGATTCTTTCACATTCATATGCATTGAAGAGACAATTTGTTCCCAAGGCAGAGCACTATTCTTGAAATGTTATTGAGATAGTGTGCTTGTTCCAATTTTGAAATCATTACTTATCAGTTTCCATGACAAAGCAAAAAGATGGTATCGATGAAGGGGTGTTCTTCTCGGTTCCCTTTTTATCCTCAGTTGCTTTTGCAAAGGCAACAGTATATGCAGCTTGTGGTATATGGTGAGATTAAAACCATCAAATTTAGATCCTCTTCTAGCCGGAGTACCTATTGCTAAGACCTTTCTATATGGCACGTAGTTGGTGTTGAAGGACCATCATGTAGGGCTGTTACTTCTCAAGAGATGAGAATCTAACCATCTATATTTTACTGCTATCTTCAGTGAAAATTACATCAGCACAGTGTGGTACATTTTTTGTGAAGGTTATTAATATCAGACTTATCAGAATCGGTATCACCAACTTTTTTCTGAAATTGCCTGGTTACTTGGTTGTTGTGATCAGTTCAAACAACTTTTATCATGGCATCACCATTAAATAAATTCCTATGAGTTAAATCTCACATCGTACGGAAGTACTTCACAAGCAAGATCTCAGGTGAGGTGCCTTTGAAATCCACAAAAGTAGAAGTACACCTGATTTTATCCATAGAGTTCGGGTTATTGCCTTTTTTGAATAAATGAACCAAATTAAGATGAGATGTGGAGGATATTTTTTTCTAGAGTTCAGTCCACAAAGTAAATCCCAATCTCCTAAATTGTTATGGTGTTGAGGATTAACATTGCAACACTCCTAATGATAATGATTCTCATTCTCAACCATATATTTGGACTAAATAAGCATCTAATGAGATGGTTTAATGTAGCAACTCCTCCGTAGTGCTGATTTATAACATCTGTAATATGACCATTTCAAAAAAAGGAAGAGAAAATCAATGTAGTAAAAAGACCATCCACAACTGTGAATGATGTGTCCAAATTGAAGTTTATGGTCCATGACATTCTACAAAAACATCCCTCACTTGAACTGATAGTTCTCAGCTGAAGCACAATTTACCAATATAAAAAAATAGCTCTCAGCTGAAGCACCCTCTAGATAAGAAAGACTTCTCGGTTTTCGTTCAGGATTCATTCTATCATGCAACAAATTCACACACTAGATCTGAATGACTGGTGGTCATTGATGTAAAATAAGCAGCAGTTCTCACACGTTCCCTACTTGAATGCGTTGAATTTGTGACACAGTTATCTATTTGGTGTACTGTGATCTGTTTCTTTAGAGAGTACCTGTCTTGAGGCTAACACCCTTCGCTTCTAAAATAAAATTATAGAAGTTAGATTGATGAGTTGGAAAATTGGGCTATGTTTAGAAGAAGTACTAATTTTTCAAGTCAGAAAATTGTACAACTGCCAACATTATCTAGATGCAAATACCAGCCAGTAAATGGCTGAAATATAACTTTTTGTCAGTATTATCAGTGCTTATAACTAAGTTGCTCCTAATCTGTTGGCTTCTTCTAGAAAGGCGATCCATTTATATGTATTTTCAAGTGAAGCGTTCTCTTATTTGCGTACCAGAAAATGCTTTCAGCTTGCTCCCTTCATATCCCTCAACTTAATAAAAATCTTACCCCTTAATGTAGCAGTATAAAAAAATTATATCCTTAAACATAAGCTTGTTTCTCTCATATTTTAACCAGCTTTCTTGAAATATTTACAAACTTTGTTTGGATGCTCGGCTTCCACTTTGCTTTTATGGCACCCTGAATCTTATCCATTTTCTGTGAAGTTAGCTTCAGGGCATGCCAACTTTATGTCCATAGTCTTTCAAACTTGTCTGTTCTACCTCAAATTAGCATCTCAATCTAGGAACGAGTAAATGGATCTGCTATCAGCTGGAGTATTGTATTCCACCTTTGTATTTAGGCTGTCTAACTCTCACAATGCAGTGGGGCCAGCTTTGGCAGATGATTCCAGCTGATTCCCATGAGATTTGGGTCTTGAGGCATTAGTGATCTCAAAATAATGCTTAAAAATTTGCAGAACTTGATAACATGAATATTTTGTTAACTTCTTCGAGGTGTTAGTGATCCCACCTTGCACTGCCTATTGAATCCCATATAGATTCAGAACATAAACCAAAATTTGCAGGACATCTGATGACTAATCACAAAATCTGCTAGGCATATTTACAATGTCAAGAAATGATCCACAATTTCCGAGTTCTCATTACATAAGCAACACCAATTACTAAGTTTTTTTTATTTTTTTATTTTTAGACCAACTAATAAGTTTAAGCCTCTAATTTTTTGTTGCAATTTTCCTTTATCAAGCAAGTTTGATGTGCATCTATCCTTTCCATCCAAAACATGCTACCTTGCCAGAGCTTTTTGTTTCCAGATTATCTTACATAGCCATTTTGTACTTCGTCTTTTTGGCAAACTAAGGTAATTTTGTTAATAACCACAATCGTGTAAAAATTTCTCATAAAATACGCCTTCCATGTCCATTTGGTAGTATGTCTAGCAGAGTTCCTTGTCATTACTAAATGGGACTTGGCAAAAAAATTCATTTAGAGAAAATATTATTGAATTGTTTTTTCTACATTACACTGAGCCTATTTATAGACATTGCGCTACCATCCTTTTCCACAGGAATACTTTCTACAAATCCTATTCCTATTTATATTCTAACATTCCCCTCAAGTTGGTGTATACAAGTCATATGTATTAAGCATGTTACAAATGTAACTCAATACAGGAACTACTGAGAGACTTGGTAAAAACCAACTGCAAATCACTCTATTTCACAGATTTTCTAACAATATTACGGAGAGTATCTTTTCTTCGACAAGTGACAGTCAATCTTAATGTGCTTTAGTTTTCTCATAAATATTCAATTTGATGTGATAGAGAGCCACGTGATTATCACACAAGTTTGATCCATCCAATTTATTCGAATTTTAGTTCTCTAAGCAACTGTTTCATCCAAACTAGCTCACAAGTTGCTACAAATAGGCTGTGTATCGGTCGGTTTGGGTTTTGAAGTTTATCGATTTGACTTATTGGTTATCGGTTTGTAGAGATGCTACCATTATAGAACTATTAAAATATTGACTTATCGTTAATTGGTTATAGGTTTTTGATCGTTATCGTTTTAGTTATCGGTTAACCATTCAGATTTGACAGTAAAAATATATTGAAAATTACTTAGAAACGAAGGTGACAAACCAAATGAAGCATGCACATGAGTTCACAAGTTACATCTTGCTCAAAAACAAACACTTTTACATTAGAATAACCAAGTGTTTGAGACAACTAGAAATAAAAGTAGGAAATCGAACTCTAAGTCAAGCAATTAATATGCAAAATGGTATAAATATAATTATTTAATTTACAATCTGGTTATCGGTTAATCCGTTAAGAAAAATCCTCAAACTATTAAGAACCGATAACCCGATAACAAGAAAAATCAAAACCGTTATCAAAACTGCTAAGCCAATAATCCAAAACTGATAAATCAATAACTTTTTTTGGGTTCGGTTTATCATTTTTGGTTCGAGTTTGATCAGCCCTAGCTACAACTATTGCTTGATAGTCAACTTCTGCACTAGATCGAGCAACGACACTCTATTTCTTATTCTTCTAAAACACCAAATTACCTTTTACTCAAACACAATATTCACTTGTAGAACACCCTCTGGGGTGGCCCAGTGGTTTGAGCTTGGGACTTCCATGTAGGAGGTCTCAAGTTCGAAACCTCTTGCCAGGGGAAGCAAGGGGTTTGTGTTCTGGGTCGAGCTCGTTGCACCAGACTTGCCTAGTGCGGGTTACCTCTCTTATGTGATTTGCGAGCTATTGCATAGAAACATGATTTTACCCTGTTCGCACAAAAAGGGTAGCAGCTGCGGGTTTCCGTTGTCATAAAATAAAATAAATTTTAGTTCTAGAACATTTATGAGGAGGTGATTTTGCCCAATCAACATTTGTATAACCAACAGTCTACTTATGGCAACCCATTGGCTATCATAGAGAGAATCCATAATTTGACTCTCAAGAAAAGTAATGACAGGTCTAGTCACGGTGAGATAAGATAATTCAACTTACGAACCAACTACCTATACCTTCTGGGATCACTAAGTGGATCCCCCCGTCTTGGCAGGAGTTTAGCATTCAAATATGTCAATGGCTCTACATCCATTGTTCCTCCATTGTTGCTGTCTTCCTAGAATGTCCAAAGCATACTTCTGTTGTGAAAGAATAATACCTTATTTGGACTGAGCAACCTCAAAACCTAGAAAATGTATTAGAAAATATTGAGGTCTTTAGTCTGGAAATGTTGAAAGAGATGTCGCTTTAAATTAGTGATATCATCTTGATCATTACTGATGACAATGTTATCGTCAACAGAAAGCACTAAATAAGTACATAGCTTTGGAGCAGAATGCTAATAAAACACAGAATGATCAACTTCAATATGCGTCATACCAAAATCCTGAATAGAGTGTTTGAACTTCCCAAACCTGGAGAATGTTTTAGACTATAGAGTGACTATTGCAATTGACATACCAGGCTACTAGACTTCCCCTTAGCAACAAAACTAAGTCGTTGCTACTTTTTTTTTTTAATGAAGTAAACAGATATTATTTAAGAACGTCAGGTTTATGCTATCAGCAAAAGTGTACTAGAGAGTTAGCTCCCGTACAAGATCTTAACTCCTATGCTTAGAATCAAAGATCTAACAAAATCCAGAAAAGTATAAACATTATTTAGAGGAGAGAAAATATTTCCGCTAAACAAGTTAACTAGGCAACTAGCTTTTAAGAGTGATTCAAAGCTGAGACCCCATCAATAGATTTGTGATTTCTTTTATCCTACACACTAACAAATTACTACTGGAATCATCCTCCCAATCCTCTTGATGCCTTTATCAACTTTCCAAAAGATCTAGCTAGAATAAGCTTTCTTGATGGATGTGGGAAGACCTAATGTAGACTAAAAAAAAAGAAGAAAGGAAACAGTCCCAGATATCTGTTACAATTGGAGAATGCATAAGAACATGATTTTTTTGAAGCTTGATGACACATATAACATCTGATGACTAGGATTATCTTTCTTAGATAGATAATCTTGTGTAGGAAAAACACCAGTTAGCGCAAGCTTTATGAAACATGTTAATTTTAGTGGGAGCGTGATTTTCTCAACGTGCTTCCATGGTGATTTGTCCAACAATCCATTCTTTGAGCACATGAGGTAGTAGTTGCCTTTGATTGTATAACGCCCTTGGTTGGAGTTTTCCCGAACCATTTTGTCTGAATGTAGCTCTTCACTCATGGAATTTGCTAGGGTGGCTAGTAGACTGAATAGATCATTAAGTTTGCAGTCATGCAAGTTTTTCCTGAATAAGGAGCTCCAATCATTGTTGTCTCTGCATTGATAAACAAAACATTCTTTGTTGTTGGCAATTTGAGTCCAAGATGCAAACAAGGTGGTTGCTACATATAAATTTCCTCATCAAGTTCACCAGGGAGAAAAACATTCTTGATGTCCAATTGATAAAGAGGCTAATGATGGTGGGAGGTGACATGTATTCCATTGTATCATTGTAATATAAACCCAATATATCGGAATATACCTTTGAAAACAAGGCGATTCAAAAGCCGATCAACTTTTTGACATCATAAACCAACAACGACCAACAATAAATTTACTTGAAAGAAGATGAACAACCTCTAAAGTACTATTCGCATGTAAAATAGATATCTTGTCAATCGTAGCTTGTCGCTATTGTGGATGAGAAAGTACTTCACGTGTAGATTTAGGGATGGAAACAGAGGACGATTTTGATACAATGACATGATGGGGTAATGACAGTCGATGATAACTTTCAAAGGTATTGTGGGGTTAGTATTATGAGTGGACTACCTTTTCTTGAGTGTGCTCAATTCATTAGGAGAAAACAAGTTTATAGTATGTACAGGGTCCAACACAAGACGCGAATCATCTGGGCCTGATGCTAGATCCGGATGCCGATGATAAGTCACGAGCGATGGCACTGTGGATCAAGATGTAGAAATAACCATTGATTCCTCAAAAAATTGGTATCATTGAGTGCTCAAATATATCAAAATGACCTGAAGAAGATGTAAAGTAATATTGAGACTCAATTAATATGACATTGGATGACATAAAGTCTAGACAAATATCAGGTGAGTAGTAATAATACTCCTGTTGTTTTTTTGGTGTAAAGAAGAGGGTATAGAAGTAGTAGAACAGTTGGTAGATTTCCTAGGATCAATGTAATTATGGTTTTAGCTTGTAACTTTTTGGAGGTAGCCAACATACCCTTAATGCCGAAGAATACAATTTTAACTTTATCAAAAAAAATAATACTCCTTTTGAACTCTAGAATAACCAAAAAAGACACATTTGAGAGCGAGCTAATTTTATCTTTTTGATGCGTTAAGTTTTGAACAAAATATGTGCTCTCAAAGACACGAGGGGGAAGAGAGTATAGAGGTGAGAGGTGAGACAATATTGAATATGGAGTCTGATTTTTAATTACAGATGAGGTCATTCAATTCCAAAATCCAAAGGAGGACTACTTTATTCTTTCAACTTAAGTTTCAACCAAAACACGATATGAATTTCTAAGGCCTCATTTGGTTGCACTTAATGGAAGGTTGTATCTGAATGGTTCAGACCTTATGTCATTAAGGGGTTGTCGTTTGTCACCTGGTTAGAGTTATACATGTATTAGTAATGTAGAGATTACTTATCAGTGAATCTATATATTATTTTATGCAGGTATTAGTTATGTAGGGATTAGTTATACATGTATTAGATATTTCCACCTTCTACCCTGCATGAAATAGGACATATGGGTGTCTAAATTGACAACCAAACGTCGTATTAATTTTGTACATGAATAACTTATTTTCTATCTACCTACCAAATATCATACAAATAAGAAAATTAATATATGATTAACTTGTTTCTTATCCAGCAACCAAATGACCCTAAGTGCATTTGTTTACATTAAGATTTTTACACTTATTTGGTCTGAATAGGTCATAACAGTAAGATCTTAAACAAGGTTGTAATATTTTTAAGGGTATTTTTGTGTGGATAATTTTTACCATCACGTTGTCCATAACCATCGGCCACCACCTCCTTTGCATCACAGCCACCATCGCCAAAACACAAGCCACCACCACCAACTCTGCCATCACACAACCACCAGAGGCAGTGACTACTGCTGTCAACCACTACTGCTACTCGTTATCACATCTACAATCTACCATTATAATTTATCATTGCCATCAACACCACCGTCACTGCCATTGGTACCTTCTCCGCCAGTATCAACCACTACCACCATTGCGGACTGCAGTCAATCCAAGTCCTCTGAGAAGAAATTACCTAGTGTCTTGATCTTTGACTCCTTTTTTCATTTTTGGATTTTGACATAACTATTGCTTCACACAGCAAGGGAGTAAAAGTGGTTTTAATAGTTGTTTATCCATGCTCCCTTTGGCCTTCTCCGACAGATCGTTTCAGTTTAGTGCAGGTGGTTGTTATCAATAAAATGCTTAGCTGAGTAGTTTCTTCTGAGGTGTTTATCCAAGTGCACTATTGATTTACTCCAGGGAAGATTAAGTAGGTATTTAAGTTTAAGGTATTCAAAGTATATGCTTTTGAAGTAGTGTTTGTGCCTTCAATATGTCTACAGAGGATGCGTTGCTGTCCCGTAACTTGAAATATTTCTAGCGCTTCCTTTCATGATAATCTAGGGCTAAAATATAAGATAAATGTTGTTGGGTTTTGTCTTCTTCGAAATGCATGAACACTTCTGTGGCTTGTGTGTAAGCAATAAACTTGTGCTTTAGCAATTTTCCTGTAAGTTGATTAGTCGAGTATCAGAAAGGTAACTGAAAGCTGCATGTGAGTGAATCTCACAAGTAAAATTGTGTGTGTATTCATATCATATCTTTTGTAAGAATTGGTTATATTGTCTGGAAAATTGCAAAGTTACTTCACTTCTGCATCAACAATATCTTGCATTTGTTCTACCAGAAGAATGTTTGGCTTATGTTATGATAGATCTTCCATTAACTGCAGCGCATTCGTTTTTAGAGTCATAATATTTTTACGCTATTCCTAAAGGACTTCATTTCGGCACTTGTAAAGTATATGATCCTGGAAGTTAGGCTGCTCCCAACTTTGTTTAAATGGTAGTTAGACTATTCTATATAGATGATTGCATTTGTCCTATCCTATACATGTGTATGCTTTTTTTTTGTATGTGTCTGCTTCAACATCTTACTTCCAGATTCTTGCTGCAATAGTCAGAGTACCTTCATGAAGATAATGTAGTGTTACAGCATTGGAGAGTGTACACTAGTAACTAGATTAGAAAAAGAAAGCCCTTCTGCAAGAACAAATACCAGTTTCAATTTTGAGGGTTTTGATTGATACTTAATGTAGGTCACAGGTTTCTTCTTTTTGGGGTTTTACTTCTTAGCGTTGATACAACAACTCCCCATATGTGTTGTTACTTTCTGGTGAAAGTTAATCTACATGCTAGCGAATTCACCTCTTTTTTTCTTTTCTAATCTAAAAATCTATCAAAAAAAATAGCGACAGTTCTGCTCTAACTATGGTTTTATATCCCAGGAAAAATCATCCCCAGCACCACCACGGGATGAAGAGTATTTTCCACGTCGAGATGACCGTCCCATGATAAGAAGATCTCCACTTTCACAAAGGGATTTAAGGACTCGCCACTCTACTTCTGACCTTCCACCATATCCAGACAAATCAAGGTTAGATGATAAGGGTGGAGAACCCAGTGAGGTTTTGTGGATTGGGTTTCCTGCACAACTGAAAGTAGATGAATTCATATTACGAAAAGCCTTTTCCCCATTTGGACAGATAGATAGGATTACTGCATTTCCTGGTAGAACTTATGCCTTTGTTCAATACAAGAATGTGACGGCAGCTTGCAGGGCAAAGGAAACATTACAAGGAAATTTATTTGACAATCCTCGTGTACATATTTGTTTTGCTCGGGCAGAAGCTGGAACCTCTAACAAGGAAAGGAGCCCAACGAATGATTCACCATCCTCACATTTGAGATCATATGGGCACATTGGTTCTTCTGAGAACCTTCGACATGATAGGGACTTTGGTAATGCTCCTCGAGATCATGGCATGAGGTCTCCAAGGTTCAACTCAGATATGGATCCTGGTGATTCTCGTCATGTTGGTTTTGGCAGAAAGGGTAATGCATGGGTTGGTGAAGATGATAGAAGGAGATTTCCTGTTCTGGATTCTGAATTGGGACATGGGGACAGTGCTTACAATCAGCGTAGTCCTCCAAGGAAAAGAGTTGTAGACATCCGTGAGCGTGAGTTTTCTCCTCAGCGGTTCCCTAGACAAGATCCGTTCTATGATGATTCATGGGACTTGCCTGAGGATCCTTTTGTCTTCCGTGAAGCTAAGAAACTGAAGACCAGCTCCTATTTTCCTGAAAATGAGCTTCCAGAATATCCTTTCAATGATATGGAACCAGCAAGACAGAGGGGGTACCATGAATTTCCCCAAGCTGAGGTCCTTGATAAAAACTTTGATTCTGGATCTCTTGTTCATAGACAGATTCCTGAGCGGATGATGAACTCCAATGTACCTTATCCGGAGGAGAACGACAGGTGGAATTCACGATTTGACGGGTTTAAGGTGGGCTCTGGTCAATTGGCTGCGAACGCTGAGCAGAAAAGGTTGACTCCTGAACCACATGCCTCATCCAAGAGTAGTGAGTGGAAATGGGAAGGTACTATTGCTAAGGGAGGAACTGCCGTCTGTCGGGCTCGATGCTTTCCTGTGGGCAAACCTTTAGAGATGATCTTGTAAGTAATTACATGTTTTATGGAAAGTTAATAGTTCTATAGACGTTAATTTCTGATCTAATGTGCACAAGAAGTTGAAACTGAAAACTGGTAGGCTACTTCAGTTAGAAATGAAAGCTTTTTTGAACTGCAGCTTTGGACATTTGAGTTGAAGCCCTTCCTAACACAGAAATATCTCAATCCAATATACTCTGCTATAACTGATGAAATCATACTAGTTCATGGAGCTCATGTTGTATAATAGTTGTAGTTTTCTGTAGGTGCTTTTGAGTTAACTTAAACACTTTCTCTAGGTGCTTTTGAATTAACTTTAACACGTTTCGATTACACTGGGTATGTTGTTATACATTTGGATTAGTAAGCTCAACATTCAGGTCTCTATCACTTTAGAGCAGCTTTATACAAGACTTGTATTGTTAACCAGTGAAAGTTTAGCTGATTGATGCTTTAATAACATATATTTAGGCTTTGCTCAAGTTAAATAAAATCATTATGCCTCTATCTGATTGAAATTGAATTGTAAAAAAACTCTGATAAAGTGTATTCGTTGGAGAAATTAGTGTTTACATCCCTGTTACGTAGAAGTGAATGTTCTTGATTAGTACATTTCTTATCTTAGGATCCTGAGATGGAAAATGAATAGTATTTAACTGACATTTGATATTCAGCTTTACTCAATTTAAGGAGATCCAGAGATTGAATTTTGCTCCTTCTTGCCCGTTCGAGGACAATCATCATTTCTGTTGTGTGGAGTGGGATTTTTTTTTTCATGATATCAAGTACTTGGGAAGGATCTCGAACGATACTTATGTTGCAAGACTTGTTTTAACTCTCTTCATCTTAGGCATTATGAATGTCTTGTCTTCTCATACATTTGTTCACAGGGTTTTTGGGATTTAAGTTTTACAGTCTTTAAGTGAAAACTGAGCTATTGTCTTGGGTTGAGAACTTTTCATCCCACATGTTGCGAATAGAACTCGAATTCTTTTCCTTCTTTAAATTTGCAATGGTTCAATTCCGCAGACCTGTATACTTGGACTGCACTGCAAGGACTAGTTTAGACATGCTTGCAAAGCATTACTATCAAGCAGCTGGTTCTTGGGTTGTCTTCTTTGTTCCAGCTACTGATGCTGACATAGCATTTTACAGCGAATTCATGAATTATCTTGGTGAGAAGCAGCGAGCTGCTGTGGCTAAATTGGATGATAGGACCACTATGTTTCTTGTACCTCCTTCTGACTTCTCTGAGAAAGTCCTTAAAGTACCAGGAAAACTGAGCATCTCTGGTGTTGTTTTAAGATTAGATCCTCCTGCTCCCGGTTTTGGGTCTCATCCTGAGAAGAATGAAACTGGTATCACCGGTTTCCAGGGCATGACATCATTTGCCCAGCCGATATCGCCTTCTGGGCCTAATGCTGCACTGACATCTTATGCAGCCACTCAGAGACCAGGAATCGGCAATACATCGTTTCCTGGGATAGATACAGGACCTCCAGCTGCTTCATTTTCAGGCTCTCTTCAGCCAGCTGGTAACTTTTCTGAGTCATTTAGTGGAGACAGGCATAATTACATGGTCAATCAGCAGTACCCTGCCATGGGACAGAACTGGTCTTCCCATGATATGCAAAACCAAAATCCTAGTGTCAAGAATATCATCTCACAATCATCCAGTGGCAGAAATGATCCTACCATCGGTCAGGGATATAACCCGGCCATGCCTGGTACAGGGCAGGAAAGTTCTAGCATCTATAGGGGTGAAGTTCCAAATTTCCATTCAAATGGTAATAATAGACCTCCCCCGGAGGCAAAGACACCACCTGCACCTTTTCAATCAGAACAACTTGCATTGTTAACCTCATCACTTCTTGGGCAGCAGAGGCAATCAGGGGTTGCATCAACAGGACAAGATTCTAGACAAACAGGCACTGCTTACCTGCCTGACAACTCATACAGGCCACAGCAGAATCTTTCATTCCCAAACAATCAGCCTGTTGATCATTCATCATCTCAGTTTGGTCAAGTACAGCAACAACAGCAACCAATGGCGAGTTTGCCAGGCCCACCTCCAAGAGAGCTTCAGCATGGCACGAATGTGGGCCAACTGCAAAATGCAGCTGATGAAGAAACAGACCCACAGAAACGCTTGCAGGCAACATTGCAGTTGGCAGCAGCACTACTCCATCAAATTCAACAGGGTAAATCATGAACAAATATATACCAAAGAAGGACAATAAGTACTGTATTTATTTGAATGCATTTATATATTGCAAGACGTCGTGCTGTACTTTCAATCTTGACCTAGTGCTAAGAAACTTACTGCAGCATTCTGTTCCTCGAAATCTCACTCTTTAAACCTTTTTAAGTTGTGCTTGTTGTTCTTGTCATTCAATAGGTTTCCTCCAAATGGTTTGATATGTAGTTCTAGACTAATTCAAATGGTGGAGTTGTGATTTTGAGTGCAAAAGATTGTGGCTTCTCTATAGTCATTTTTTATAGAAGGTAAGTGTGTGTCCTTAACTATATAGTTATGATTTGGTAACCTAGAAAGTCTCCTAAGGATATGACAATGATTTTGATTAGTCTCCTATAACAAGGTTAAAGCTATAAAAATAGGAGCTTGAATATTAGTAAATAATTCAAGGAGCTATGAAAAAACTCACTTCTATATTTATTCTGAACCATATTAGAATTATGATTTAGTGATATTGAGGTTAATGTTTATATTGATTTGATGTGTCATATGCTTGTAAAGTTAATTCAAATATCAGGGAGTAAATTTTTTCCTCGATGGAAACTATAATCCATTTTTGGCACCTATTTTTTAATGCTCTTTGTTAAGAGTCAAAATCAAAATTAAATGGACTCTGATCTAGGATTATATATCGGTCAATTTGATATTGAAGTTTATTGATTTGGTTTATTGATTATCGATTTTTAGAGATGTCGAATCATTGAAAAACAATTAAAATATTGACTTATCGGTTATTGGTTTATTTATTTTTTATCGTTATCGATTCGGTTATCGGTTTAACTATTAATTATTTGACAAAAAAATAATAATTAAAAATCACTTAGAAACAAGGTGACATACCAAATGAATCATGCACATGAGTTCACAAGTTACATTTTGCTCAAAACCAAATACTTTTATATTGTAGAAAACCAAGTGTTTTAACACAACCAAAAAAGAAGAAGGTAGGGAACCAAACTTGTAGGACTTCACATACAAAATGTACAAATATAATTATTTAATTTACTATATATCGGGTTATCGATTAATCCGTTAAGAAAAAACCTCATACCGTTAGGAACCGATAACCTGATAACCAAAAGAATCAAAACTATTAAACCAGTAACCAAATACTGATAAATCAATAACTTTTTTTCAATTCGAATTATCGATTTCGGTTCGATTTTGGACAACCCTACTTTGATCAAAATGTTCATACAACTTGGCATAAAATATACTTTTTTTACTTTGGCCTCACCTGATATTCATGTCCTTCAACTTTGGGTGTATATAAGTAAACACTTAAACTTGTAAGAAATGCAACAAAATGACACACATTCTACGTGACGTAGTACACAGAGGATCCCACATTGGACTCCAGTAGGATGTGTTTGTCTACTTGTTTAACTCTATATAAATTTAGATGTCTACTTGTCTACACCAGAAATAGAAGAACATAAAAAACACGTTTATGTGTTATCCCGACAAAATACATCAAACTTCTCTATTCTTGTGATATTACCTTTTAAAGTCATTGAGTGTAAAGACAGAACTTCCATAAAAAAAGAAGTTACTATAAGTCCCATGTTCACATAGCAATTATCTTTCCTCTTTTCCAACGGTAAAATTGTCTCAATGTGACAGATTCGTGAAAGCACCTAGTAATACTTGCATTCAATAGCCTATTTACATTATATATAGCATTTTTTTTCAATATCTCGTATATGTGATACATAATATTTCCAATCAACAAATGATTTCCTTCACCATGCAAATATTTTGTTTCAGAGATCATAAATCACTTTGGGATGACAAAAATAATGCATCCTGCTTTAATAATGTTAGAAAAATGAACCTTACATTCTGCTTACAATCTAATTTGATAATACTTACATCCTGCCATATCTAAGGCAAAAAGAAAACATAACAATTATCATCCTTGATACTATATATAGAGCCTAATAACTCACGTAGGCATATCAAAACTGCGAAAGCAAGAAGCTAGCTGCTCGATTAATTGGATAGAGAAAACCAATGTTGCTCGGACTCTTCAAAAAATGTCATCAGGTATGTGTCGGATTCCCCCAAAATAGTATATTTTTGAAGAATCTGACACGGGTGTGGCATCAAAATGAAGAGTCTTGCGCAACTTAGGAGAAAACTAAACCTTGAGCTATAACAAGATAGATGAATCTTTATCAAACTCATTGTTCAGTATTGTCAAAGGGGACTCTTCTTCTCAAGCAAGTCTTTGTTAGGCCTTCAGCTTTAGCACCAAATTACTCATTTATCCTATATGTTTTTGTGGCTTGTCCTCTGCAAAGTCAGATACAACACATTGGATTATAATGAAAACCGAATCAAATGAGGTATTCGATAAAAAACTCAAACATTATTTCACAACATGAAGTCTTTGCAACAACCAAAATGATCGAACAAATCCACTTCTTTAAGGTCCAGCGAAATCCATCTCATGATCTTTACATGGTATCAGAGCCAGGTCCATCCCCTTTGGACTCCCTGTCCATGCTCAAGTCGGGCCTGGGTGTGAAAGGGGTGTTACAGTGGGTAAAAGTCCCACATTAGTTGGCAAATGGACCGATGATCTCCCCTTCTGAGCTAGCTTTTGGGGTTGAGTTAAGCACAGGTGCCATATCTTTACAATATCATACTCAATCAAAGCAACAATTCCAAAAATGCAATGCAATCATGAATGCGCGTTCAACGTATTCTACTATTAGATTTTTCATTATTTTGGAAATGTCAGATTCCATGTAAAATTAATTATGTAGTTTCAATTCCATGGCATATCTCCTAGGGTCCAGACAACCAGAACTAATTCTTAATTAATCATGTCTTTTATCTTTCAAATTAGTGGCCCTTTCTGTTAAACATCTCTGTTGATAAAAAGTCAATTTCTTTTTAAAAAAATCACTGTTTTAGTCTCTTAGGATTCTATTCCCCAAATTTTCTCTACTTTTTTTCCAATCCAGAAAGAAAGTTCAAATTATTGAAAAATATTTAGGAAAAGAGAGATGTTAGCATCATTTGAACCATACCTCTATACTCAATAAAACAGTGCTTCAAATGCATGAAGTTAACTGTTGACAAATTTAGGAAACCGTAACTCTAGACTCGAGAAGTTATGAAAGTCATAGGCGAATCCAGGATTTAAACTCTATGAGTTGAAGTTCTTAGCATTGAACTCATTGTGTTTCTAAAATTATTGGTTCACATATATTATTTTATATAGTTTTGATGGAATTTTAACCATAAATTTAAACTATGCATCGTAAGTACTGTATTCATATGAACATGATACGACAAGGTTGTATGTGTCTCTTAGGAAGGTAGAAGGTTCATCCAAATCTTTTTTGGAATGAGGATCCCATTTAAGTAAACTGTCTAAAGCTTAAAACAGATCACAAAGAACTTTTTTGGGACCCAATGATGAGTTTCCCCCCCTATATAAGCCTCCCCGGACCATTCACCAAAATTACAAGCTCCAACAAAGTTTACGTCTAGTCGAGAGTTCAGTTCTTCAAATCCTTCACTCTTTTTAGGTGAGGAATTCATCATGTTTTCACGTTGTGTAGCATTTTCATTATCTAATATTGGAACTAAATTTCCTCGCGTTCCAGCTTCTACACAAAAAAGTTACTGTCTTTAATGCAAGTTTTTCAAAAACTTACACCTTCAATACACGATTTACGTGCAAAGAAATTTCTTTAAAAATGAAATGTCTGTTCATGAGTAAGAAAAAATGTAATTCTTAAAGACGAAGCCTCAAAGATGTGTGTCTGATAGGATTTAATGGTTGTTGAACATGCCTCTAACAATGGCCTTTTGCATGCCTTTTATAATGGCCTATTACATGCCTCTTACAGTGGACTATTTGGCTTCCCATATTAAAATTTTCTCTCAAAATCTTTTCATGTTCATTTTCAGATTTACGGACAGAAAATGAGCATGGAAGGAGATTGGATGTGTGCTGCATGCCAACACTTAAATTTCAAGAAACGGGATGCATGCCAACGATGTAGCTGTCCTAAATATGCAACAACAACCGATGTTTACTTGTATGGACTAAACAAAACAGAAGTCCTAGCTGGAGACTGGTATTGCAGTGCCATGAACTGCGGTTCTCACAACTACGCAAGCAGAACAAGCTGTTATAGATGTGGTGCCTTAAAAAGTAATTATTATGGTATCGGGACGGGAATGACAGCATCAACAGGTTATGGATATGATGCAAGTGCTTGTCCTGGTTGGAAGAGTGGTGATTGGATTTGCAGCAGGTTAGTTCACATCAACTCTAACTAACAATCTATGAGTAAAATAACTTTGGTCGGCTACATGAATCCTCATAAATTCAGGGGGCGGAGCTACAAGCACGTCTCGGATTTTGCAGAAACTAATAGCTTTGATCCAAAACCCGTATTTGTGTCTAAAGTATCACTTAATATGTATAAATAATTTATCTAGAATCCAATAATCTATCTTTTTTAGAATTCAAAACACATAAACTCAAAATCATAACTCTGACTGTGGCTCCTGAGCTCATCCCATTCCAACATCGTATAAAGAGATCGAAAATACGAAGAAGAAAAAAAGCATTAGAAGTTCTCTAGAATTACTACTGGCTAACATAAGTTTCTTCTTATATCTGCCAGATTAGGATGTGGTATGCACAACTATGCCAGTAGAGCAGAATGTTATAAATGCAAGATGCCTAGGGATTTTGGTGAGCCATCTCCCATGTGATTCTGGTACTGCATAGTCGACGTTTTACTTTCCGAAACCATTTTTCATCTACTAATATTCTGTTCATTTCTCTGCATTTCAGGAGATGAACTGAGAGAAAATGAATTATATTGAGGGACAAGGCGACATTATGTTTTTATTGCAGATTTACTTGAACTCATAACCTTCTGTTTTTTTTTCCTTCCGCATTCCGTTTATTTTCTATTTTCTTGTTTCTTTAGATCAGTTTCTCAAGGAAGGGTTAATTTCTAAGTTTGTAACTGTGCAAGTTCTAATGAATGAAAATGCCTTCAGATTTTGCATTCCTTATGTTTTCAAGTTTCAACAACTGCTTCTGTCAGGGTAGTCCGATGAGTATTATGTAAACTTAATTCACGCTATGTTGCCCTGACTCTTTAAAAATGTTGATGAGTGCATGTCGGATCCTAAAAAAATAGTGTATATCTGGACGATCCAACATGGGTGCGGCAACATTTTTGGAGAATCTGAGCAACATAGAATTCAGGTCTATGTACCGAAATTCATAAAAAGAAAAAATAGGAGAAACTATAGAAGGATCAGATTAAGATTCCCTTCGGGGTGGCCCAGTGGTTTGGGCTTGGGACTTCCATGTTGGAGGTCTCAAGTTCGAAACCCCAGCGAAAGCAAAGGGTTTGCCTTCTGGGTCAAGCTCGTCGCACCGGGTGTGGGTTACCTCTCCTATGTGGTTTGCGAGCTATTGAATAGGAGCGGGGGGTTTTACCCTGTACACACCTAAAGGGTAGCGGCTGTGAGTTTTCCTTGTCATAAAAAAAAAAAAAGATTCATAAAATCTTCGAGTGGTTCCATTATGAGGGAATCAAATTAGTTCCTTTAAGCATCAACTCTCAATTACACGTATCGTCTTTCCAATTCTACTATGATCCCTGGTTAGTGTTCAACTTGCTGTAGAACCAACTATGTTGCTCGGACTCTTCAATGATGTCAATAGGTGCATGTCGATCCTCCAAAAGTAGTGCATTTTTGAAGGATCTGACACTTGTGCGGCAACATATTTGGATAGTAATATAGAGGTCGCGGAAGAGGTTTATAATGTACATGGATACCTTTAAGGTTTTTCTCATCATAAGTCAAAAACGGAAACCACACATGACGAAAAATATGTTCTAACAAAGATTTCACATGGTCAAGTATTTATTTAATTGAACAACAGAAGAGATGTTCAATTAATCTGATAACAATAAAGCAAAGTATATTAGATTACTTAATGCTAGTAAGCAGTAACATATATTACCAATGCTAGTAAGCATAAATACAACAAATATCACAAGCTACCATATAATAATTGTACGAAAAGAGGGAGGAAACTCACGTATAGACTCCGGATCTATATGTACAAAGAAGCTTGCTGCAACTATCAGATAGCAGAAAAGGAGCATCAGCCCTTTAAAGTAATTAGACGTCCCGTCCTGTAGAAAAAAAGATATTGTTTAATTGCAAGGATGCAGAATATGACATGTATGTTCCGCCAATAGCATTCATGTACACGGCATGATGAAGCAAAACAGAAGGAAATGAGAAGGATGAAGAGGTGAAAAGGAGAAAAAAATCTTCAAATCTGGAAAGAACTCTTATATACCATTATTTTAAGAGGATAAATTATGGCATACCTGCAGCATGAAAGCTACTACAAGGACAGTCATAAAAAGTGTAGCTGTTTCAAACATTTGGAAGTCCAAATTCATCGGTGAGCCTATTATCCATCCGACTACAACACAGAATGGGATCTGCAGCAAGAGAACAGTCGAGAACGGGTATAAGCTACTAGGCAGAAAAAAGATAGCAGTCAAAATTAGAACACAGGTAATATCTTCCTTTCTTCATTTACTTGCACTTGACAGGATGTTAAAGGAGATAAACATGGAAACGATAAGTTACTTTTTGTATTTCTTGAAATGCATAATACATAAACTACTTTGAGAGCGCACATCGAGACACCTCAACTTGGTATCAAATGAACACTAAACACTTCAACTAGACCCCACTGTGTTTCATGGACACCCTGCGTTGACATGGCACATAAATTTTGGAGGTGTCTAGATGATCATATTTGTAAGTTGGAGTATTCATCCGATACAGTGGAGACAAGTTGAGGTGTCTAGATGTGCATTCTGAAAATTAAAGTGCTTTACTTGTCAATGGAGGCCAAGTTTGAGTGCATGTTTATGTATTGTGCCTTCTTGAAATAAGAAATGAAATCTTATGTAACTATGAAAGCAGCTAGGGTGATACATGCATATATCTCGATTAAATAGAACAAAAGTAATGATTTAAGTCCTTATTGACGTAATTCAGGATACAGAATCTCTGATATGTTAATTACCTACCCCAAACATGGCTATCTGTGTTGATGAACCTATTGCAACTCCCAAAGATATATCCTGCACAGATGCTAAGTAAATGAGGGATGGTGATTGCAATACGTTAGCTTTGTAAGGAAGAAAGGTGAAGAATGTACAAGCTTGTCTTTGCAGGCAAACATGACAGCTCCGGCATGCTCCGCAGCGTTTCCAACAATGGGAAGCACTACCACACTAATAAATGCTACAGGAATATTCATTGCAACGGATGCTCCCTGAAAACATTGTCATATATGTTTATTGTTTGAGGGACTCAACGAACACACAAAAAAAAACCACACCTTTCTTGGTGTGTTCAAATACTTTCCTGTTGTTTAACGCAGAGAGGACTAAAAGTAGAGTAGAATCTCTGTACACCTATGTCTCTGGACTCTTCAAAAATGCCGACGTGTGGGTGTTGGATCCTCCAAAAGTAGTGCAAATTTAGAGGATCCGACACAGATTAGGCAACATTTTTGGAGAGTCCGAGAAACATAGTTGTACATAGTTCTTTTTAACCTTTTTGACATATTCTATATAAAGGACCTTTCTTGTCGAGTTAAGAAAAAGTAAAACCGGATAAATTCAAACACATAAATCTCATAACAGTTAATTTTGAAAGAACAAGAAGATTCTCGATTTTCCGATAAGCTAGATGGTTCTGCAGAAAGAACACGAAGTTGCAAAACCGCAAAAGGATAAAAGGTTAGTAGGATGCACTTACTTCTATGGTATTAACAAGGTACTCTGATAGGACAGCTATCCATAGTGTCATAACAGAAAGCCATAGGATTGACCACCATTTCGATATCTCCGGAGTTTCTTCATCATCTGCACTTCCATCAATATGATCCTCTTCCTGAAATTGTACTAAACTCAGAGGACAACAAATTCACGAAGGAAGATTGGACGTAAACGTATAGCTCATTGCAGCCTTTAAGGACTAAAAAAGGAGGAAAGTAACATAGATAGGATTTTTTGTTTTCTCGAATCCCATTAGATATTCTCAAGACAACATTGTTTGCCTAAACATAGCAAGATTTCAAGGTGGAAAGAACGAGAATAAAGATCAAATATGTTACGAGCTTTTGGAAGCTTAAAAACAGAAGACTAGATAGATTATAGTCCACTAAGCAACATAATAAGCAAGTTGGAGTATTTCGACTATAAGACAAGATGCGACCTTCAGAAAGAATTAGGCTAATGCATATTCCGACCTTCAGAAATCTTGGCTGCAACTATCATCATTTTTCCAGTTTTTCATTTTAAACTTACACTTCAATATTCCAAGTTGAACTTTGTATAAACATACAGTTACGTGTATAGGTTAACACCAATTATACAAAGCTGTGCTGGAAAATGAAGAACCACAACCTCGGCCATCGGCATGTAAAGATTCTTTTGGTTGGTCAGCTGAAAAAATAGATACGCGCCATACGCTATAAGCATAATGCAGCTGCTAAATCTGGAAAGTGCCAACTCTGATTTCCCGAAATGCACTTCAGTGTGTGTAACATGGAGGACAGCGGGGAACAACAAGCACATAACTGCCATTAAAAGCAACCCTGAATTCATCCCTGCAGTTCCCTAACAAAGAAAATTTGAAAATAAAAATCCAATTATCCGAGTCTTATCCCTCGGCCATGATACAGCTTAAACAAAATTACTACAGATATTGGTATACATAAAACACATATACACGGAGAGTCATAAAAATGTACCTTGTCGAAAAGCTGCTCTTTATTAGAATGAACAATTCCACCGCCAAAAAATGCACATCCAAGCACTAGTAAAGTATTGGACAGAATTGAGCCTAATAGTGACTGCTGCACTACACGAATCATTCCACTTTTCAATGCATACATTGATATTATCAACTCTGTCGCGTTTCCAAAAGTCGCATTTAGAAGTCCTCCGACTGTAAAAGTTTTTAACTGCAGATTAATGGAGATGATATTGGCTAAATAGAGTGCCATTACAGGGAAATGGGAAACCGGCTGATAGAGTTACATTCTCTATCTCGCTTTGATAAATATGTGACGAAAATACTATATAGTATGAGATGACATAAACATTTATTGATGTCTTCTACCGTTAGGGTGCAGATGAAAATCAGCATATTTTGTCACACATATAAATTGGCATCCCAAAAAGAAGATTTAAAGACCAAAAGAAAGAACATACAGAAAGTTAATGCCTTTATATATCATATACTCGAGTAAAAGTTAATGATCTGGTAAAGACAAGACTACCTGTCGGTCCAGTAAAAAAAGCCAGCTGCCTATACAAAGAATGAAACCGAAACGTATTAGTTACATTTTTGAAAATGTACAACAGTATAAATAGACCAAGTATGTTTATGCTCCAAACACGACGTGTAATGTTAAAATTTTTTAAACAGAGAAAAAGATCAGGAAGTTATTGTCTTTCCATGTTATGCAAACATCCAAGGACGGAGATAAATAAGTGTGATCTTGATAGCTCAAAAGAACTTCCATTTCACGGTTAAGAACAATGCATGATGTATGAACATGTAAAGAAACGCTGACATGTATTTGCGGGTGTACGTTCAATTCCTCTTTGATTGTTATGATTTACTCATGCAACGCGTTGTAGACATTGGTTGTAGAGAATTACTCTGTGGCCCAACCTAAACGCTCTGCAAGGGGAATGATGCCTAACAAGCTAAGTATGAATGTCCATCCCTGAAATATTCAACAACAAGAAAACAATGTCAGCGAGCAAGCTCGTATAAAGAGCAGAATTTTTTTTTGTCCGAAAATAGTTTAACAACTCACATGTTGATCAGTTAACTCATCCACAAGTATCGCTAAAGGGCCACAAGGTACAAGTATGTTTAACTTGTTGGAGAAAAAAAAAATCTTAATGTTCCTTCGTATGCTATACAATATACTTTTATGACTGTCATCATCTGCCTCGAGATCATAAGAAGATCTTTGAGGAGCAGTGCCCAAAGAAGATGCCTTTCTATCAAAATGCTCTACTCTGACAGGATTCTCATCCTCAAGTTGAAGTACTGCTCTTTCATCTGATGATCCCATCTGAACCAGCCAAGATCACTTCATTAGATGTGATGAAGAAGGACAAATCATGATCTATTAAAGATATTTCCGTTCACTCCGAGACAATCATACATATACAGAACGATAAAGTTGTTGATCATGTAAAGAGTTAAGTTACTAGACACGAACACAAAGCAACCCGATTAATCTCCAAAGGATGCAAATTTGATATAGTGAATGAGTGGCCGAGGATGCAGGGAAAAAACTGATAGGATTTGATGTTATTCTTTATGAGAGTAAGCAGGTGCGGAGCTACCCTTGTCTAAGTGAAGTCAATTGACACACTTTCTCCGAAAAGTTACATAGTCTAAATAGGTCAATTTTAAATTGTATGTATATATACAATATGTTGAATCAAGTCTAGATAGTAATGCCATTAATGTGTAAGGAAAAACGCGAAGTAAATTAACTGATAAGGAAAAAAAGCATTGATTCTTTATACACTCAATTCTAACCATCAACGGTGTATTTGCTTCTCATTATCTTAAGTGCATTTCTTTCCTTCTTGCATAATCATTAAGTACATGTTAGACGAAGCTAGCATGGGAATTATTGCGGGTTTGACAAAACCTAGTAACTTTGATCTAAATAGAAATACACTGAATATGTATATACAATGAAATTCAGAACTCCTACACTTCAAATCCTGAATCCGCATCTGATACCATATTTCCTTCATGCTACTTTAGGCATCCTGTATTCAAAACCCATTGGACTACTAATCCGTAGATTAGTGGCACCATATATGCTCAATTAACGTGAAGTGCTCCCCATCAAGAGGGTCCTCCATTCATAACGGTTCAAATCCGAGGCATCCAGTAAAGGCAGAGCAAAGCCAGGATTTTCAATAAGGGGGTTCAAAATGTGTAGAAATAGATAGCCAAAGGGGGTTCGACATCTACATATATGCATATAAACTTATTTTAATCATGTATAAATAATATAATTTTCTGTTGAACCCTCTTCATACAAGGTAGCTCCAACCCTGGGTAAAGTGTAAGAGAGATCTCAACCATCTCAATTGGTAGTGATGCCATAAGTTGGTGCATTAGAAGGCAAGACATTGGGGATTCTGAATCTGACCACACTTTCTTCAGGCCGAACTGCTAATGATCCTAACTCAACGAGAAAAAGGTTGTACTCATACTTACGTTAACTCAATCTACTTAAATCTAGGATTCCATTCCATTAACGCATTCATTTGAACTCATACTTGTTTTAATCTAATCTACTTGGATTCTGAATTCGATTCCATCAAAACACTCATTCCCTTCATGTAAAAGTTCAAGAATCTCTAACACTAGTTGTTCTTTTTACCTAAACTTGCGGCTTCTATTATACGACCATACACACTAAAAATATCATATCTCTCTCATACGAACTCGAAATGTAACGATTCCTTTTGTAGTGATTCTGAAAAAACTAATGGTTCAGTTTTAATCTATTGAGAGTAAATAAGAAAGAAACTCACTTCAAGATGGGCCTTTGCCCCTTGAAAATTTGATTGATCATCCACTATTGGTTCTTTCTCTGCAAAAAAAAAAAGAAAAAAAGAGAAGTTCCATTAACAACAATAAACCAAAAAAAAAGAAAAACTTAAAACAGGAATACACATTTCTAACAAATTAAAAAACAAAAAATGCACCTAATGAGGAGATTTTTTTTTATTTTCAGTGCATTGACATTACAAATCTTCAAATTTCTTTACAAAACTTCCTTTTTCTTTCATTAATTTGGGATTTTCATTAAAAAAAAATTGTAGGTAAGTTTTTTTTTTTTTTGGTTCCAAAATTTCCTCTTTTTGTTGTTAGTTAGTAGTACTTTGTTAGTTGGCACAGTTTGTGGTTTGAAAGGGCAGTTGGTATAGCGGAAATAGTTGATTATTCATGGATCACCAAAGACGAAAGCAAATTTATAATTATGAATTTCAAAATATTTTTAAGAATATTAAAAAACTTACACTAATAATTAAAAACCTCAAACTTTTTGAACAGTAACACCTTCACATGAAATGAGACGAAGTGGACATAATACATAAATGTGTCCTTTAATTTGACATCATTTCATATTTATGCCCTTCAAAGGGTATGCACAAGTAGGCATTAGACTTGTATAAACTTGAACAGATAGACACATGAGTCCTACATGGAACAACCCACGTATGACACCACATAGGACGAAAAATGACATGTAGGATGTCATGTAGGATGTCATGTAGGACACATGTGTCTATTTGTTCAACTTTATACAAGTTTAAGTGTATAAATATGATTTAAAGTCAAGCTAAAGGACATATTTATGTATTATGTCAAATATCAATTATTGAAATATCTTGTAAAGTTATGTTACTCAATGTGTCAGATCTATGATTTAATATGAAAACACACAAAAAAGCCAAAGCATCTAAAGATAATTTTCAAAGGACCTCCGCAATGAGTTGAGGAAGTATTATGTACAGTTGATCATATTTTTCAGACATATTTTGGCATTAACGAGACAATTTTTAAGAATTACGCAATTTTTTTTTTATTTTTCATGTTTATGAGTATGGCACTTCGGAGCACCTAATTTTTTTCTTCTGAAAAAGCCTTATAGGACCTTCGTAATGAGTTCAGGAAGCATTATGTACCGTCCAACGTTTTTTTTTCCAGGCATATTTTTACACTAGTATATGGACACGCCAGTTGCGCGTGTACCCCTTTCCAGTGAGCATAAGTATTTTTAAAAATTGCATCAATATATAATAAATATATTTAAAAATCAATGACATCCAATATCTAAAGTGTAATCTAGAAGATTCTTAATTAGTACTAAATTGATTTTAATTTTAGTTTATGAGTTAAAATTTGATATGAATTTGTCAAATTTTTATAGTTTTTGTATAGATATTATGTTTTGATTAAAAAACAATTACGTTAATTAAATTCATAGATTACAAACTTAATACACTCATATCATCAATTAAACTCTTTTCCTACCACCATAATCAATATTACATTCCTAAACAAACTTCATTTGATATGACTCATTGCAATTATAATATATTTTTGTTAGAAAAGGAATTCAACATTTTTTTTATATTTTGTGGAATTGTATTGTTAAAATTGCATTTGAAAAATAAAAAAAATGATAAAAATAATATTATGACATTTGAGTGATGAGTAATATAAATTTTGAATGAGAAAGGGAGGGATAAACTATGGATCAAATAACTAAAATAATCAACTAAAACTAAAGCAAAGAAAGTTAATATAATTTCATGAGTAAAATAACCAAAATATGATATTGTATTCATTCCTTTTTTTCTTAACATGGGTTGTTATCCTTCCTTCTTTCTTTTGGATGAAAACTCCATTAAAAAAAATTAAATTCAAACAAAGAAAGTGAAGCTGAATAGGCAATGAATATCACATCACTCAACATACCAAAGCTCATAAATACATTTTTTTACTTTTATTGGGCTATGCTGGTTGTTATCAAAAAAAAATTTCAATACTTAATTAGCTTTATACACAAATAACTCACATGAATTTATATATGAAAATTCAATAAATTTGACCTACTATTGACAAAATATAATAATAATAATAGTAAAAAAAAAAAACTCAGAGAAAGAATTGTGCTAACAAAAAATCATGTTAGAATGAAATGTGACTTACCCCATTTGTATTGGCACAACTCAAAGTACAGTTCTATGCAATCGACAGTGAAGCATCTCATCAAATGATTTTCCCTATAACAAAAAAAAAATCATCTCATAAGCTGTTGACACAAAAATACAAATTTTATTTTTCATCAGAGATTAAAATCTTAAACATTAGTCAAACATCATAAACTATATTATAAGTAAGAAGTAAGAAACAAAATAAGAAATAACTTAAAATAACATGCACAATGCAGCATCCAAAAGAAAAATATTTCAATGCTCTCTATCAAACTCATAATAAAATAGAATGTAAAAAGCAAGAAGAAATACATATATGAAATGAAAAGACAAGGATCATAGTGGGGAATGTAAAGAGACAACAGTTTCTTTAGAAGATTATTAATGAATAGTTATCTTTTTAATGTATTTATTTCATGTAAAAATATATATTTTAAGTACAATATGATATGATTATTATTAAATATTTTGTTAATTAAATATTTTTATTTAATATAAGGGTAAAATAGTAATCTAACATTGTACTTTGATGCTTCCCACTTATAATAATATATGATTTACAAACAACCTTTTAGGAATTAGCGATTTTCTTTTTTTGTGCATAGTGCCCATGGATTTGGCGCCTCAGCACATCCAAATTTTTTTCTAAAAAAAAACTTTATGAGAACTTGTGTAATGAATTGAGGAAACATTACGTACAGTCCCACCATTTTTAAGGCATATTTTCACATTTAAGAGCCAACTGTTAGGAATTACACGACTTTCTTGGTTTTTCGTGTGCATTAACCCATGAATTTGGCGCCTCAGAGCACCCAATTTTTTTTTCTGAAAATTTTTAATGAGGACCTCCGTAATGAGATGGGAAAACATTACGTACTATTCCACCATTATTAGGCATATTTTTGCATTTACAGTCAACCTTTAATAATTACGCGACTTTCTTATTTTTTTGTGTGTATTAGCTCATGTTACTGGCGCCTCGGAGCATTTATGTAATGAGTTGGAGAAGCTTACGAAGGGTCCCACCATTTTTAATCTTATTTTCACATTTAAGAGCCAACTTTTAGGAATTATATGACTTTCTTGGATTTTGTGACTTGTGTGTATCAGCCCATGAATTTGGCGCCTCAAAGCACCCAATATTCTTTTCTGAAAAAACTTTGTGAGGACCTTTGTAATGAGTTGGAGAAGAATTACCATACTGTATGACTGCTTTTTCAGGCATATATATTTTTGCACTTATGAGCCAACTTTTAAGAATTGCGCGACTTTCTTGTGTTTTTTGTGTGTATAAGTCCATGAATCTGGGGTCTCAGAGCACCTAAAATTTTTCTATAGAAAACTTTATGAAGATTTCCATAACGAGTTGAGGAAGCATTACGTACAATCCTACTGTTTTTCACGCAAATTTTGCATTTACTAGCCAATTTTTAGGAATTACGTGAAGTTCTTGATTTTTTTCATGTGTATTAGCCCATGAATCTGGAGTCTCGGAGCACCCAAATTTTTTTAATTTTATAATGACCTCTGTAATGAGTTGGAAAATCATTACGTAGTACCACCATTTTCTCAGGCATACTTTCACATTTACGTGTCAACTGTTAAAAATTACGTAATTTTCTTGATTTTTTCTGTGTATTAACCCATGAATCTGACACCTCAAAGCACCCAAATATTTTTCTAAAATTTTTTTATAAAAACTTTCATATTTGTCTATACATAATTTTTTTAAATCCTACTATACATAGTAATTTTTAACGAAGGACGTCAATTTGATATCACTTTGAACAAGGATGACTCCATCACTAACGAGAGATGTAATAAATATTTCTCCACTTAACCATAAATTTTATCACATTGTTAAGACAAACCTTAATAGAAGGTAAAAACAACTAAAACTTTTGCTTCTCAAACAAATCATTTGAAACTATAGTTGTGGAAATTGAATGTAAAACTAATACTGACCCAACCTAATTAAATGCTGGAAATTTATATATTATCTGTCACGACTGGGGTCTAGACCCTAGCCAAAATCGGCATCGTTGACCTCTCGGAGGTCGCAGACAAGCCTACTTACGTCGTCATTACATTTGTTAGGTTAATTTTAGCGAAAAATTTAAAACTTTTTGTTTTGTTTAAAGTGTACATAGACTTCAGAGTTATAACATGCATACGCGTATAAAGAAGTTCATTGCTCAAGTGTATCAACCATCTAATAAAGAATCATTCAATCTTGAAATAAATAGTCTTATAGTTTAAGTAACAATCGCCAAAATGACACCATTACACAAGTCTGAACAAAATAGGAAAGAAATACTAGTGGAACATGCTCCACTAGCCTAAACCTATTACTAAACTAGAAACATAGCGGCAGGAGTCCTCGAATGCATGGGGACCTATCAAGTCCGGATGAAAAACTCTGATGTCCGAACAGCTGCAATGAATGTCTTCAACACCCTCTTGAACCTGCACCTAAAATAGTATAATGTATGGGATTAGTACACAGTTGTACTAAGTATGGGTGTATGCAAGTATACACCAAGGACATACATGATTAAGAAGAGCTCTCTGCTAACGATATGAGTTATGGAAATCCAAGTCAGTTGGACTTGCCAAATCAGATTAAGAAAGTCATGCTATGAGAGTTACATGCATCATCATTCTTTTCATATTGCACACATAACATAACATATTTCATATAGCACGTACATATATTACATATCATTCGTTCATATGTCGTGAGACCTTGGAATCACGGACTTAACATTAGAACTTCCCAAAATGAGGGCTCAACATATGGGACCTCAACTAGGGAGCCTTCTTTAGCAAACACAGACTCTGCTTCATTCATTCATACGTACTTCACTTTTATTCGTTCGTTGGCTAGTGTGAACACCATCTATACCTAGGATGTTGTTTAAGACTCTCATCGGGTTCACTGTGCAATGACCAAGAATGACCTAGTGTCATTACTTGAGTCTAGTTCACCTCTTGATTATCTTATCCAAACACCTTTGGTATCATTCATTTCATTATCTTTCATACTTTTAGGAACTTCAACTTTAACTGACATAGATCATGTGAGCATCATGAAATTCGGTGTCTTTCCCACACCGAAAAGAGGTGGAGTCACTGGCCAAGGTGAAACCAAAACATCCCTAGCTCGCTTAGGTGGAAAACCACTGTCTAGTTCCCTATGTTGGCAGCATAGTTCAAAGACTAGGAGATTTAGGGAGACCCATACCCACCTTGGTGGACAGTCTCATCTCATGAGAATTATGTGAACCTCCGTCCTTCCCGAAATAAGGCATCTCCACTCATAACTAGCCTATCGGTGCTCCGTCTAAAGTTCTCATTTACATTCGACTCATACATCATCGAAG
This sequence comes from Solanum pennellii, assembly GCF_001406875.1. NCBI lineage: Eukaryota > Viridiplantae > Streptophyta > Magnoliopsida > Solanales > Solanaceae > Solanum > Solanum pennellii. The sequence goes on from NC_028648.1 coordinate 4,988,729, forward strand.
CTTGATTCTAGCATGAGGTAGTCATAGCTCATTAAATGATTTATCATCTCTTCTTTACGTATTAAGTGTGAATTGTCCTTACACTTACATATAGAGTGTGATTGAGACTTTTCTCTTAATATTCAACACTCTCTTAGGTGAGTACTTTTGGTGACCTTATATTGGCGTAGGTACAACTTGTCTCACTTGCACTAGCATCATATTGTGGTGTCACCCTGTTCTTTCTTAACATCTTTTCATTTCATCTTTACTCACCTTTCATTATTTGTTCATAGTATAACATACATATGCTCTCTTGGAATTTACATTGTAGGACATTGATTCTAGGCGTAGATACAACTTGTGTCACTTATACTAGCCTATCCTCATGTAGCCACTCTTTCTTTGCTTATTCATCATTTTACATAAATATACTCTCTTAGAAATTTCATTTAGTGACATTGATTTTTAGGCGTATATGCAACTTGTCTAACGTGCACTAGCCTATAGTCATGTTGTCACTATTTTCATTAGTATCATAGTATAACATAATTACTCACATTATTACGTGAATATTCATTTCGTCATATGACAATGCACTTGTACTTTTAGTGTGTTTCACATTCTTGCTTAACCCCCATGGAGTCACATCAATTCATCACATACATCACTTACTTTTAAACGTACGCTGGACTTATGAATCCATACGTACAAGCCATGAGGCTTCATTTATAATTCGTCTAAGTGACTCATACTTACCCAAGATTATGTGGTACAAGACTTACGCATCTTGTGAGTATGCCAAGGTCTCGAGTTCGATTCCTACGGGCAACATTCATTAAATATTTATTCATGTAAGACTTATGTATCAATACGGAATTGGGCAAGGGAAATCGATTTCGAATCCCTTGAGCAACACTTAGTCTCATATTAAATTTTTTATTTATATTTTTCAGCTTGGAGACTTGAAGTCGAATCCCAACACCTACACTTCTTTTTCCTTTCTTTTTCTTTCCTCTCTTTTTCGATGGAGAGCAAGAGGATGTGGGATCGATCCCCCACAACTTCATTTTATTTTTTATTTAATTTTTCTCCTAACTTCCTCACCTATCCGAGAGGTTGTGAGTTCGATTCCCACACCCCTCATTTAATTTTTCTTTCATTTTTCTCCTATTTCCCTAAACTATCCAAGAGGTTTTGGGTTCGATCCCCACACACCTCATTTTTTTTCCTCTTTCAATCCTTCACTTGAGCCTTACCCCATTTCGAATCCCCCTTACCTCATTTTTATTATTGAATTTTTAATAGTTTGCATATGGTGAGGTCTTGGGTTCAATCCCCAATGACCTCATACATTTTAATTTTTTTTAAAAAAAAAACTCAAATATTTTCCAGTAACTTGGCCTAACCATATTTCCAGCAAATCTGGAAATTTGATCACACTTTCCAGTCCATTTCCTAAATATTTTATACGTTAGATTTTTGGACAATTCATTGGACATATCGTACGTTTATTTTGTGCATTTTCGTGGTTACATTTGATCAAGATTTTCACTCAATTCAGCAACATTACACCACTTATGAACATCACGATTTACTTCCAGTAATTGCATACAAAACACAAGAATGCAACATGCATATTACACACTTCAACCCATGACCAAAGCCACGGCATACACAATGCACACACACACGTTTAACACATAGTTTCGAAAAGCATGCTTATTACTCACATAAATCCGAACATATATTATTGAACATAATCATCACGAAAACACATCACATCTCTAAATTCTACCAGCTAAACATACCCAATCTACAAATTCGGTGGGAGCTAGTGACAGGGACATTCAAAGGGGAACATTCCTAGTTTTCGGATAAGAATTCGATTGAATCTTAGGGGTCTCTTGGGAAATGGACCAAGAGGAAGAAAACCCATACCTTTTTTTCGTCGTTTAACACCTTTCAAATCTGATCCAATGGCAGCCAACTCCATGATACCAAAGCCTCACCACCAAACTTCAAGCACAACCCGTCAAGAACAATTTTTTTGCTTTTCGTTTTTAGTTTAGCTTTTCTTTTGAGTTTTTGTGTGCAAGTTCTTCAAGTGATGAACTTTGATTTTTTTGTTCTTTCTGCTGATAAATAACGTCAGAAGAGAGTGGAGAAAGTTGTGAGAATGAGAGTGGAGAGAGATGAGAGTAAGTGTAGGAGTTTTAGTTGAAGACTTAGTCAAACTAGGACTCCTTGTTATTTCTTAATTAAAAATCTAATTTTTTTAAGATTTAGGTGAAATGACTCATCATGCCCTTACTAAAATCAGATAATTAATATTTATTAATTCAATTTAACATTGCTTCCACCAAGGATCGAACCCGGGTGAAGCCTAACTCGTGAAAATGGGTCAATTCGGGTCAACCCTACCCGAATTGTCCACTATTTTCATTAATTAAATATTTAGGGTAATTACAATACTACCCTTAGCCTGGAAATTACCCTTAGACCCTCCAAACTTAAGATTACCCCTTTCAAGTCCGGTTAAGACTCATCCGGGTGAATCTTAATATTTGGGTGCCTTACATGGCTGGACCCAACCTTGCCTAACTCAACTAACTCACTAAGTTGGTTGGCTTGGCTGATGCATAGGTTCAGAGGTCTGGTTCCACGCGCATCAATCCGTGTGAATCCGGTCTATTCTAGGCATTCTAGGTACGTTAAGCATTACCTAGCATAATAGTCATTTTCGGGTTGTTACACTATCCCCATTCATTTTTAATTGTGTATGTCGCGTTTTTCGAAAGTTAATTTGATTATTTTTAAAAGTTAAATTAGATTACATTAATTTGATATTTTAAACAAAAAAATAGATATTCACAAGTTATACAAAAAGTACTATAAATTGCAACTTTTTGCATATTAATATTATGAAAAAGTACATTTTAGTAAAATGCTGGTCAAAATTCTTATCGTTTGATTCTAAAAAAAAAATTATGACAATCAGAAGTGAACGGAGAAAGTAATTAATCTGTAGAAGGCAAGCAATATCTTGATTATATGTTTTCATGCCTGTTCTTTGAAAGAGTTCTATTACTTCAAATAATTTTGTTAAATTAATTAACAGTATTATTTAGTTTACTGAGACAATGGAATATGTCAACGTACATGCAAAAGAAATAATCAAAACCGCGTAGCTTTTATTTTTCTCAAACAAACAAAAATCAAACTTATGCATGTTGTAGGGACTTTAAAATTCAAAAAGTCTAGGGTACACTAAGTTAGTAGGGTCTAATTTTAAAAATTAAAAAAAAATAACACAATGACTTAAAAAGAAATTGCGGAAATGATCTATTATGATTATTTACAAATAAAATAGAAAAAAAATTATATTTTTAAAAAATATTTATGTTAAAAAATGAAGAATATTTCATAAAAAAATACATAAACTAAAAATAAGTTTATAAAAGACTACAAAAATACCAAATCATTTCGAAAAAGTGAGGTCTCTTGCGTATTTACAATTCAAATTAAAAAGAAAAACATAATACATAAATGTGTTCTTTAACTTGATTTTATTTCACATTTATGCACTTCAATTTTGGGTCTGCATGTAGACGCTTTAACTTGTGTAAAGTTGAAGAACGTGACATAGTACACATCAAACATAACGTAGGATGAAATTGTCATGTAGGATGTCACGTAGAACGTGTGTGTTTATTTAACTTTATACAAATTTAAATATCTACTTGTGCGCGACTCAAATTCAAAAACCTTAATATAAGCTGAGTTTAAATTAAAGAACATATTTATGTATTATTTTTTCGGATATCGTATAAAAATAAACATCCTTTTTCCAATCAATGACATCATGATCAATTGGTAAAAGTTATGGGAGGCAAGTGAACTGCAACACAAAATGATGTTGATATTTTAATTTAATATATATATATATGTGATGTGACCATAAACATTATTATATATAACAAACACATCTAGCTACTTCTATACATGATTATATTGACAATTTGTAATCAAGAAATGAACAAGGTTTCTATTCCTTATACTTTCTATATTGTTCTTATAAATTTTCTTATTATATCATGGTGTCTACAAAGTGAAGCCAGGATGTTTTTGGACATGGAGAACTTATCTTCAATCAAATTCAAAGGTGTTATACGAGGTCGCAGTAATCGTGAAACTCCGATTAATATTAACCCTTCACCAACAGCAAATACTCGTGATCATGTGTATGCATCTAATTATTGATTAAGACATACTTATTCATCGTTTTAAAATTATTTTTTTGGTTACTGTTTTATCATAGATCTATCTAACATATATTTTTATTGTTTACGCAGTGACTATACTCCACCACCGTTGATAAGTAAATAGGGGAGCTTGTGAAGAACCAATAATTGAATGCTTAATTTGTTGGATATTTTACTATGATTGGGCCAGGTGGCGCGCAGAGGTTATAGACTATTGCGTAATTTCTTTTACTGTGTATTTACCTTTGTTTTTCGTTTTCGATCATTGGATTACTTTATTTTTAATTAGTCAGAGATTTCGATTACGAAATCAAGGAAATTATGCTAGAAAGAAAATTATGGTGAGAATAAATTATAATTCTTTATATTATACATTGATTTTTGTATTGATTCAAATAGAAAATCATATCACTATTTATAAGCAATTCAAAGGAATAAAGTAAGAAGTATATGAAAGTAAATACTCCATATATGATTGACTAAACGAGAAATTAGTATATGATATATATTTCTTAAAAATAATGTATCAAAGCAAACCATTGGCACCTTATCTTGTTTTACGAGATCGAATTGATTCGGATTTTTTAAATATTAAATTAAATTATTTATGTAAAATATTTAAATTTATAATTCAAACTAAACTAATAAAATTTGGAGTTTTTCAGATTTTTCAACCTTGTGTTTTTTCAGATTGGTGCGTGTTTTTTAAATACCAAACGAAATAATTTATGTCGAACTTTTAAATCAAACCAAACAATAAACCTCATATTTTTTTTCCAGGTTTTTGGATTATTCCGGCAAAGTATTCATATAAATATATAATTAACTTGTGTTTTATATATTTCTTTCAGTCCAATCAAAATATGACCATCTAAGGTGTTTCTTAAGAAAATAAACATGAGATGAGTAATGACACTAAAATATTCAATAAAAAATAATAATTAAATCATACTAAATAAATATTGCAAATTGATTAGTCATAATGACAATTATCATAACTTAAAAGTATTAAAGCATACTAAAATAAGTCTAAGAAGTATTAACTCCATAATTAAACATTAAAGTAAAATTAAAATTAGATTATATATTTTAAATGTCTAAATCAGTGTAAAACTAAAGAACAAATATTCAATATTATTGTCATTTTTAGTGTTAAATTAATTTATTTTGTTAGCATTACTATAAATTTGATTTCGGATTAAGCTTTATAAGAGTTACTAATATCTATCGACTATAGTCTTTATTAGAACATTCAAAATTATAAGTCTGAAAAAACTTGAAAAAATACGTTAAGAGATAAAAATTATAAAAATGTATAAGTAATATTTAGAAATTACATCAAAGTAAATATTTTTATGTGTAAATTTTTTAAAAGAAATTATATAAATAATGTCAGTTAGGTTGGTCTCAGGTGGACTTCTTTTAATTAGAACCACACCAATCCAAATATAATCGTATTTTTTTCAAATACCAAACTAAGTCAAAGCAAATTATTAGTCAATTCTTTTTTTTTTACCTGACTCGATTTACAATTTGATTCGATTTTATACACACTTACTTATAGTGGTCATAATTTTCTTCCAAGTTCAAACACAGTCTCTTAAAATAATATTTTTGTCTTTACGCCGATAATACATAATTTATGAATATCAACTATCGTTGTCTTATTTGACTATACATTTTTCATTAAAAAAATTAAAGTGTTTTGACTCAAAATATATAGATTTGGTCAAGTCCAACAACGCGTAATGAAAATAGCCAAATGGATACTTTAAGAAATATGTATATAAATTACAACTCCTAAATATCAAATCACAAATAAACCCAATTTTCTCAATTTTAACACAAACATTAATTTTGTGTGACATATAAGGTGTAAGGAAAAAAAAATGAAGAAAATTTGTACTAGTATATTTAATTTTCTTGTAATATTTCTTATTTTATCATTGTGTACGCAAAGCGAATCGAGGATATTAAACTTGTCCGATTTCGTAGAGACGAGTCAGGTGCGAGGTCGCAGCATCAGGCAGACACTCAAACCCAATCCTTCTCCAATGCCAAATGCTAATAATCATCAGTACGTATAGATATATTTTTGAATATTTAAATTTAAATTTTTTAAAAAAGTTACGTTAATCTAATTCATTTAACTAGCTTTAAATATTAGTTAAATATATTATCAAGAATTGAAAAGTAATAAATAAATAAAAACGAAGGAAGTACTTTTTAAAATTTCTAACATTAAATTATTATTTTTGTGTTTAATGCAGATTTAGAAGTCCACCTCCAATGATCATGAAATAAGGAAGAAGGCTGATCCTGAATTTGATGATTTTGTAGTTTTGTTCTTTTTCTTTTTTTGGAATATACTGTTTATTTTTAATGATTTTTATCTATAATAATTAATGAAACTTCCGTCCTTTTATTCTTTGATGTTATAGCAATTTTTTAAAAAAATATATACATGAAGGTAACATATTTGTGCCCTTTGAAGCTATATAAAAATTCATCCCTACAAGATATGTATTTCCTAAATTATGTATACATAAGAAATATTTAACAAAGCAGACCAACATTTTTCTTCATTAATAGCCGTTATAGAAGAGAGATCGGAGCCTAAAGGGTACAAAATATTAATAAAAATTCTAAAACGGTATATTAAATTTTATATTAACCAAAACGGCAAAATCGCTGCATCAACAGCGATTTACTCCACCGGACAAAGTAAAATCGCTGCCTCTGCAGCGATTTTGCAAAATGTGAATTTTTTTTTAAAAAAAAATGAAATCGCTACCTAGCAACGATTTTAATTTTTTTTTTTCAAAATCGCTGCCTAGGCAGCGATTTATAATTTTATTTTTTTAAAAAAAATTAATTTTAAAATAAGGAAAATCGCTGCCTAGGTAGCGATTTTTTAAAAAAAATTGTTTTTTGAAAATGTGGAAATCGCTGCCCAAGCAGCGATTTAAAAAAAATTATTTTTAAAAAATTTTTAAATCGCTAGCCTAGGCAGCGATTTTTTTTTTAAAAAAATATTTTTTATAAAAATTTTAAATCTCTACCTACACAGCAATTTTATAATTTATTTATTTTTTAAATAAGTAAATCGCTTAGCGATTTTATTAAAAAAAAATTTAAAAATATGAAAATCGCTGCCTAGGCAGCGATTTTTTTTTAAAAACATTTTTAAAGCAGCGATCTTATATAAAAAAAATTATAAATTTTTTTTTATAAAATCGCTGAGCGATTTGCATATTTTAAAAAAAAATTATAAATCGCTGCGTAGGCAGCGATTTAAAAATTTTATAATTTTTTTTAAAAAAAAGAAATTCTTTGGAAATCTCTGCTAGGACAGCGACTTCCACATTTTCAAAAAGAATTTTTTTTTTTTTAAAATCGCTGCCTTTTCCTTATTTTTTTCTTTAAAAAAATTATAAATCGCTGCCTAGGCAGCGATTTTTTTTTAAAAAATTTTAAAATCGCTGCCTAGGTAGCGATTTCATTTTTTTAAAAAAAAATTCACATTTTGCAAAATCACTGCCTCTATAGCGATTTTGCTTTTTCCGGTGGAGTAAATCGCTGTTGATGCAGTGATTTTGCCGTTTTGGTTAATATAAAATTTTATATACCATTTTGAAATTTTTGTTAATATTTTGTACTCTTTAGGCTCCGGACGCTTATATAAGAATACATCAAATAGAAAATACACATAAAACAATCACATAACTGAACACAAATTACAAGTTTTCATCGCCCCAATAGGGCATACCATCATTTTCGAGTTCAATGCACCATAATGATAATATGATGAATTTGATGTTTGTTGAGTAATGACCTAACATGTTTTTTAATATGAATAAGACGTTAGGTTTAAATTTCAATACATGTATATGAGTATGACATAATAATGACCGAGCAAATCAATCAGCTCTTACTAATAATAATAATAATAATCATAATAATATAATAGGTAATGACCATCAAAGGATGTGATGTCGTGGATGAGACTACTTTTCCTTTAATAAGAAATTTCGAATTCAAGCTTTGAGTATGAAAAAAAAAAATTTGGTACAGAACACTTTCCCCCGAATGAAATGCTACACTAAGCGAATTTAAAATAATCGAACTTTAATGCGATTGCTAACACTCAACACCAAAATAAATAATAGTAATAGGTGCATTACGCCTTCTTTTTTCTTTCTCCATTCACACAAAGAGGATTTGACTAAATTTATGAGTTTGCCACAAGTACAAAAACGCATTATTTGAAATATAGATATTCTAGAAATAATACTTTATATTAATAAAATTCCCAAATGTGAGTCTTGTTCCTTTCAACTACAAGTCTACAATCCATATATCTCAAAAACACTCAATTTTAATTAAAATGAAGAGAATTGCTACTACTTTATTTAATTTCCTAGTAATATTTCTTATTTTATCATTATATCCGTCAAGCAAATCGAGGAACTTAAACTTAAACTTGTACTTGTCCTCAACTGTCAATTTCGAAGGTCATGGTAATAGAGAGATCTCGAATAAACTATATCTTTCACCTATACCAAATCCTGGTTATCGACAATACGTATTTTGTTACTATAATTATTTCTTCGTACTTATATTGTTTTATTGAAAGAAGCTCTCTAATAGTAGAGTAATATTTCTTGATGACATGCAGGGTTGGTCCAACGCCTCCACCCATGATAGAATAAGGAAATTGGGAAACATTTTGAAGGTGCGGTAATGAATCAGAGCCTTTAGTTAAAATTTTGAATTTATGAATTCTCGTATCTTAAAAATGTGAGCTTATTGAAGTCTTAAGAAATTATTTATAGATAAAATATGAAGCTTGTACAAAATTTTATAGTTTCTATGGAACACAATTTCCTATGTTGAATGATATATACATTTATATATGTACTTGGTACTTTGTGAACATAACCCTTTGTAATTTAAATTGGGGGATATTTTTATAAAGATCTTTTTTTTGTGTTGTTTTTATATTAGTAAATTGATCGTAAAAATATATTTAAATTTATTATATTGTATCTCTTTTATGAAATTGAAATAGTCTTTAAACAACATATATTTGAGTTAATTCATAATTATGAATTATTTTTAAAAAATATATCACGATATATGTAGTGTATGTGCATTTTTGGTGCGGAATATATATATATATATATATATATATATATATATATATACACACACACA
>NC_028648.1:4998297-5001489 GCF_001406875.1 Solanum pennellii
ATATATATATATATATATATATATATATATATATATACACACACACACCACGATCCGAAAACTCGAATCATGATATCACATACCTTAACTCATGAGTAGGTAAGTCGATCTATATGCCAGAACAGCGAGTAACATGCATAGTTAATAATCAACGAGACATTTTTTAGCATTAACACAAGATACACAACGAAAAAGAGAAGAACAATAATATCTACGAAAGCCAGAAGTACAAGATCTGAACTCACGACCTAGTGGACATTAGTACAAAGTTACTATACTAGTACAAGTCTTAGAATTGGACCAAAAATATAGACTTTTCTCGAAAATAAAATACTAGCCAAAAACTATATACAAAAAGAGATAGGTTGAATTAGGACACCATCAGCTCAACCTCAATCTCCAAAAATCTCCGCAACCAGGCCCAAATCAACGCTGATGACTACCACTAGGATTTACATCAAGAAAACAGATATAGATTGTAATATGAGTTCTCAAACAATAAATAATCAGTAGACATCATAGACCGGTTAAACTTAAAAAGTAAAAACAATATGAAAAGCGAGAAAATGACACCAACTAAAGGTCATACTTCTCTTCTTGCTACAAACAATAGTGCCTTACACCTTATTAATTTTGATGATTGATAGTTTGAAACTTTAAATGCAATGTTTCTTTTTTAAATTGTACATACCTATCATATGTTAATTTGTCTAAATACCTAACTTTTTCATTACAAAAGAATATGACAGTAGTGCACAATTGTTTGTCTTTTTTATTCTCCACTCACACTAATGGTTTGACTCAAAACTTATGACAACAACGCGTAACTAAAAAATATGGTTATTATAAAGTAATATATTAACAATTCCCAAATTATAAGTCTTCTTCCTTTCAGCTACAAGTCTACAATCCATATATCTCAAAAATACATTCCACTTAAAATATAATGAAGAAAATTACTATTACTACACTCAATTTTCTAGTAAAATTTCTTATTTTATCATGGTGCATGAGAAACGAATCGAGGAGCTTAAACTTTTCATCTGTTAATTTCGAAACAAATATGAATGAAACAAAGGTCGTATTAATAGACAAATCCCGGTTAATTTATATCCTTCACCTATATCAAATTCTAGTCATCGACAATACGAAATTTGTTATTATAATTATTTTTCATACTTATCGACTTAATATAATAGATGATTTCTAATAGTAGATTAATTTTCTTGTTGATTTACAGAGCCGTTGGTACCCCGCCACCACAGCCCATGATAACGGAATAAGGAAAAACCGGGCCAGTTTTGTAAAAGGTGCGGTATTGAATCAGAGTATTTAGTTGGAATTTAAAATTTATGAATTTTTTGTTTTAGTTTAAGAATATAAACTTATTGAATTCTAAAAAAATTAATTTATGTATAAATATAAAGTTTGAGTAACATTAATGAGTTCTTTCGAACTCACTTTCCTTGTATTGGATGGTATAAGTGTACAAATTCTTATATGTACTTAAAATTTCTATGTAATTTTAGGGACGGATTTATAATTTGAAATGAAGAAAAATCTTGTAAAAATCTTTTTTGTGTTATTTTTTTTTTGTGAATTTTTTATTATGTACATTTAAAATGTTCTTATAAAAAAATACATAAAGCTAAAAAGTAAAATGTCAAAAATACACATATTTCTTTTTAGTTTCATATTTAAATTACTTGAAAGTTTAGAAACATACTTAAAATATCATTCATAAATTTGAGAAACACACCTAAGTAATATGTGATAGTATGTATTATATTGTTTTTTTTAAAAAATAAACGCGTGAAAAATAATTTCATCGTAGCAAAAAGTGATACCACATCACTAACACGTGTAACAATTTCAGCTGAAAATATGACCCAAATTAAGTTAAGGTTTTGCAAAGGTTTCGTAAAAAAATCGTCCGAAGTCATATCATTAAAATATTTATGGGCTAATACATATGAGAAATTGATCAAATTGATTAATTTCTTTAAATTGACCTCAAAATATTTAAAATGGACTCTAAAAATTATGAGACTTTCTGTAAGTGGCCCTAATTGCCCAGAAAGGACTATAGAAATTATGTGATTGTTTGCACAACTCCCCCAACTCCCTATAGGGGGTTCCTTCACGGTATCACAAAAAAAATCGATCGAAAGTCATTTCATGAAAATATATATAGGCTAACACACAAAAAATTTAAAAAACTGTCTAAATTCCTATTAATTGGCGGCTCCTAAATGGCCAAAATAGACTCTAAACACTGTCTAATCCTATTTTATGTGTTTTTCCACACACAAAATGTCTTTTTTTTTTTTTTCATATTAAATGCATGTCTAAAGATAATTTCAACTTTTAAATATTTTTTTCTTCAAGTTATAACATACTCCCTCTGTCCCTATTTACTTGTCCATATTTTCTTTTTTAGTTGTTCCTATTTACTTGTCCATTTTGATAAATCAAGAAAGGACAAAAAAAGTTTTCCTATTATACCCTCATTTAAATTTCTTGAAAATTTCCAAGTTTTAATCCATCATTTTTGAAACCATAATTGATAAGGGTAATATTATGATTTCACCATGCTAATTATTGCTATCTTAATATGTGTGTCATTTCTAAAGTGGACAACTAAATAGAGACAGAGAGAATATGTTTTTATGAGGATAAAATCTTGAAATTAATTATCTCGAAATTGATGTAATGTTATTTTCATGTCACATTAAGAGTAGAATAACATTAATCTTGAAATAGCTAATAACAAAATAATTAATTTCGATCCAATTAAACAAGCCCTTAAAAATCTCAACATCCTTTTAAATATCTATTCTAACGGACTAAATATCTTTTATGAAAATTAATAATAGAGATAAGTGTCAAAACACACCTAAACTATTTATTTTTTTTGAGTTTCATACCTAAACTATTGAAAGTGTAAGTTTCATACATAAACTATCACTTTTTAGTTTGAGAAACACACCTCAGTGGTGTGTGTAGTGCACTCTCTCTTTTATATGAAAAAACCTTGACACATGGCATTCCACATAGATAAAATATTTTATCTAGATAAAAGTTAAATAATAAAAAATTAATATTAATTAAAAATTAAAGCTTACTATCCATATAAAAAATTAATTTATTTTTCTTATCTCACTCCACCACCTCCTCCTCGTACCCCCCCCT